>NC_081297.1:91315364-91372864 GCF_030435805.1 Mustela lutreola
TGGAGCTTATCAGAGGGAAGGTGGGTGAGGAGATGGGGTGAAATTGGTGATGGGGAGTAAGGAGTTCACTTGTTATTAGCACCAGGTGATGTATGGAAATGTTGAATCACTATATTGTACACTTGAAACTGATATTACACTGTATGTTAACTACACTGGAATTTAAATAAAAATTTTTAAAAAAAGAAGAACCACCTCAGTATGTGTAAAAAATAATAAATGGGGTCAGTCTGTTTGCCCCAATTTCATGTAAACCAGCCAAAATGAAAATTTTAAAGGCTTAAGATAAAAAAGCTTATATGTAAAGATGCATTTTGCACATTTTTCTTAACTCTTGGTAAATACATATGACATACAGTAGTCTTAAAGCATGACATGCATTTGTTTTGTCCCACATTTTGTACAGCAACCACTGAATAGAGGGGCCCAGAAAAAATTACAATCACATAGACATTGATATAGTAGTGCTAAGAGGAGATGGTATAAGTCAGCCTTAGATTGCACCCTCAAGAAATCGTGTTGAATTTCACAATAGGTAAGCATCTTGACAAATCCTTCTGAGTATGATGAAAGCAGCTTGCAAAAATAGCATATGAGTACATCCTGGATAACATCTCAGATACATCAATTTTGTTCCAGGGAACTTTATAATATTACACTTAACTAGAGCTGTAGCAAGGTACTTCTTCAACCACATCATTGATCTTAGTAAGCCAGTGCCAATAATCTTTTTATAATACCAAATTATCAGTTGCTTGAAGTCGTACTCTTTTTAATTCAGAAATTTTACTAACCTTATGTTGATAAAAGTGTTATCAAAGTAAAAAAAAATTTGGCTCATGGAAATACTGGATATCAGTTAAATTATATATGCTTCTCAGGGTAACATTATTTTCAAATTGAGGTATTCTATATGTTATTCTAAGTGCTGTTATTTAAAGTGTACTTATGTGAAGCAGTATAGAAACTAGAGTTTTCTCATAAATATCACTGATGCCAGTTTTCCAAACCAATCTTCTGCATTCACTTATTTTTTTTCATTCGACATTTAAAGATGTATTTATTTATTTGACAGAGAGAGAGAGAGAGAGAAAGTGAGAAAGAGAGGGAGAGAACAAGCACAAGCAGGAAGAGGGGCAGGCAGGGGAGAAGCAGGCTCCCCACTGAGCAAGGAGCCGGAGATGACCTGGGGCTCAATCTCAGGAGCCTAGGATCATGACCTGAGCTGAAGGCAGCTAGCCACCCAGGTGCCCCACTAAATGTACTTTTTTCTGTGTGCTTGTGTGTAACTCGTTCACTGTTATATGCCCAGCACTGAGTACACTGTCTGACATAAAATAGGCACACAACAAAAATAATAATTTTTGGTACCATTACACAACAGCAGAACAAAAGCTCTAATTAAAAAAAAACAAAAAACAGAATTCCAGTTTTTTTTTAATAGGGAATTATTACATAAACCATGACACATTTACATAGATAATAAGCATATATATTTTCCATAAACTGGATGAAAAAAGCCATTATCCTGTTACTGTCCTGGAGCCTCAAGTAAACAAAATGATATACAATATGGTTTAAAAGTAGGGCAAGATCCTAGATCAAGCCCCCATCAAGAGATTTCTCTATTATCTAATAAAGAGCAGGGGAAAGAAGATTAAGGAGTCATGATCAGGGAGAATGTCAGAGAGTAGAGAAGGAGGTCTGAGAACAGATAAATTTATTTCTGAGAAAAGATTCTTCTATAGATTAAAAAAAAAACTATGAAATTCTAACTAGAGGCAAATAGCAAATCGATATCTGCATTCTCAGCCCTTGGATAAGGAAATGACAGTTGAAGGGTTCACTTGAGATGGCCTTCTCCCTCTACTGACTGTTCAAACTGACTTCCTGGCAGAACCAGAATATCACACATACTGAGAATACTTCCCTCAAGTATTATCAGTAGTATTCCATCATGAAGGAACTGTCCACTGAATTGGTAACTTAAGTGGAGTTTCTTCACATTTCTACAGGCAGCGCTTAAACTTGGCACTGTCTCTGACCACCACTGGCTAAGTCCACAGTTAAGGTAAGAAAGTTTACCATAAATACTATACATGGAGGGTCATAAGATCTCCAGATTTTGCAGCATGTTCTGAAGCTTCATCAAGTCAGATATCAGATTCAGCCATGTAGCTAGGAAGGGAGATGTAAACCTTTACATTTTTTTTAACTGCTTTCAAGTCTCATGGGGCTACCAAAATCATTGATGATACCAACAGATTTAAAAAATTTTTTAATTATATTCTTTTTTTTACAATGCCATTACAAAACTGTATTATTGTTATACCTATAATGTGCCTTTCAATCCCTTCAATTATTCATTACATATCTAGAAGTCTGTACCTCCTTCTGTCTTTCTCCTGTTTTGGCCTTTCCCCTACACCACTCCCCTCCAGCATCCCTCAGTTTCTTTTCTTTATTTATGGGTCTGTTTCTCTTGATTTTATTTGTTTTGTGTATTATTGAAATCGTATGGTATTTGTCTTTCTCTGTCTGACTTATTTCATTTAGCATAATACCCTCTTCAATTCATGTTGTTGCAAATAACAAGATCTCCTTGTTTTTTAATGGCTGAGTAATATTTTATATGCATACATACGTACATACACATCTTCTTTGTGCATTCATCTATTGATGGATAAAGAGGTTGCTTCCATTTCTTAGCTATTATAGATAATGCTGCAATAAACATAGGGGGGAATATCTTTTCAAATTAGTGTTTGATTTTCTTTGGGTAGATACCCAGTAGTAGAATTACTGAATTAAATGGTATTTCCATTTCTAATTTTTTGAAGAACCTCCACACTGTTTTTCACAGGGGCTGCACCAATTTGTATTCCCAATAATGCATGAGAATTCCCTTTTTCTCTACAGCCTTGCCAACATTGTTTTTTTTTTTTTTTGTTTTTTGTTTTTTTTTTTTTTTATTTTTTTTTTTTTTTTTTTTTTTTTTTTTTTTTTATTTGTTAGAGAGAGAGAGAGATACAGAGTGCAAGCACAGGCAGACAGAGTGGCAGGCTAGAGGCAGAGGGAGAAGCAGGCTCCCTGCCGAGCAAGGAGCCCGATGTGGGACTCGATCCCAGGACGCTGGGATCATGACCTGAGCCGAAGGCAGCTGCTTAACCAACTGAGCCACCCAGGCGTCCCCCAACATTGTTTTTTCATGTATTTTTGATCTAGTCATAATGACTGATATGAAGTGATACCTCATTGTGGTTTTGATTAGCACTGATGTTCACCACTGATGTTTTGTCATGTGTCTATTGACCATCTATATGCTTTGGAAAAGTGTCTGTTCAGGTCCTCTGTCCATTTTTTTTTTTTAAAGATTTTATTTATTAATTTGACAGAGAGAAATCACAAGTAGACAGAGAGGCAGCCAGAGAAAGAGAGAGAGGGGGAAGCAGGATCCCTGCTGAGCAGAGAGGTCCAATGCGGGACTTGATCCCAGGACCCTGAGATCATGACCTGAGCCAAAGGCAGTGACTTAACCTACTGAGCCACCCAGGCGCCCCCCTCTGTCCATTTTTAATTGGATTATTTGTGGAGGATTTTAGTACTGTTTTGTGTAGGTATTTATACATTTAGGATATTAACCCTTTATCAGAAACATCACTTGCAAATATCTTTCATTCAGCAATGATGGTTTTTGTTGTACAAAACAACAAAATGGTTGTTAATGGTTTATTTGTTACACAAAGCTTTTTATTTTGGTGTAGTCCCAATAGTTTATTTTTCCTTGTGTTTCCCTTGCCTGTGATTGTCTACCTAGAAAAATGTTACTAAAGCTGATGTCAGAGAGATTACTTCATATGTTTTCTTCTAGGAGTTTTATGGTTTCAGGTCTCACACTTAGATCTTTAACCCATTTTGAGTTTATCTTTGAACAATTTATTTCTGAAATTATATATTTTTATATTTTCTCTAAAGATATATAATACACAGTAGACAACCAAGAATAGAGATTGAAAAATGAATAAATGAATGAATGAATGTGAATATAACAGAATCTACCTAAAAAGCACATTTTTTGAGAAAAAATCACTATTGGGTACTAAATATATTATTTTCCATACTACTATGTATTTCTGAGATATCACAAAGTTAAAAAATACTTAATATGATAGTCCCTTTCCCTAAGCTAATTCCCTGGTGAAAGTATTTGCTTACCAGGTATTTTTTAAAGTATTGTATTAAAACCTCAAGGGACTCTTTTCAATGTATTGATTCCATAAATTGGTTTTGTAGATCACTAGGAAAATGGAATGCACAAGATATTCCAAGTGACATTATGAGAGTAAGTTTGAATAAAAACATAATGTGTAGTTATTTGAACAAATATTATATGCTCTGGATAAATTTGTTTTAATATGGCCTGAAAATGTAACTCCTTAAATAAATGTTACATTCATTTATGCGTACTACTGTGGATGATGCACAAGAAAAACACCCCTGCAAAAATATAAATATATTTTAAAAAATGCATTCAGAATTTTGTAGGTGACTTCTGCTTCTGCCCATGATAAAGTAGGGGACTGGATTTGTCTTCTTATCTTCAGCAACTAAAAAATGAAACAAAATATATCAAAGGACAATATTTAAAGATTGGAAATAAGCAACATGAGCTGGTAATCCCTGGAAAAAGAGAAACCAGTGAGGTGAGCCCTCCAACTGTCCTAGCTTCTTGACTAAAGGAAATTTTTTGTATACACTTTAAGGAAGGAGATTTCCAGCAAAGCCTGGAGACTTGCTAAATTAGAGAGACAGATTGGGCATTGGGAAGGCCAAGGTGACTATAATTTGTGAATATAATACTAAGAATATATACTGGATGAAGAACAAACAAGAGAGTCCACTTTAATCTTTGGCTTAGTGCTTCTTTGGAAATTTATGAGAAGGATCATGAATTTACCTGAGATTTTTTAGGGGAGAAAAATAAGACTCAAAAGCATTAGGCTGAATAATTATCAGAGTTCATAGAAGGCAAAAATGATTTGTTTTCTTAGAGCCAGAGAGTAAAGAACTAATAATACAAAAAGGATCAGAAGAGACCATGGGTGCCTGGGTGACTCAATGGGTTAAGCCTCTGCCTCCGGCTCAGGTCATGATCTCAGGGTCCTGGGTTCAAGTCCCGCATCAGGTGCTCTGCTCAGTAGGGAGCCTGCTTCCCTCTCTCTCTGCCTGCCTCTCTGCCTACTTGTGATCTCTCTCTGTCAAATAAACAAATAAATTCTTAAAAAAAAGAAGAAGATGAAGAGACCTTAAAAAGGTAATGCATAAGTAGTGGGGTTAAATTAGGCTGAGACTAAAGGCTGCTTTGAGTTTACCATAATAAATTATTGTTGGGGAATCCTCAAAAGAATGTGATAGATTTTTTTTATTCCAGAACCAAATCAAACATTATTTAAAGGAATACAACAAAATCCAGCACTTGACAGTTTAAAAACCACATTGTCCCTTAGCCATTAAAAAATTCCCAACATGTAAAGCAGAAAAATGTGGACCATAGCAGAAGTAAATCAATTAATATAAACTGAATGGAAAATGACAGATATCATAGAATTTTAAGACAAGGTAGTTAAGAGAACTATTTCCTATATGTTTTTATCTTTAGAAAGTTATACAAATATATGGCCATCATCAGGGAAACTCAAATCAAAAGCACATTGAGATACCACCTTCTACCGTTAGAATGGCCAAAATTCACAAGACAGGAAACAACAAGTGTTAGAGAGTATGTGGAGAAAGGGGAACTCTCTTACACTGTTGGTGGGAATGCAGGTTGGTACAGTCACTCTGGAAAACAGTGTGGGGATTCCTCAAAAAACTAAAAATAGAGCTACCGCATGACCCTACAATTGCACTACTGGGTATTTACCCCAGAGATAAAGATGCAGTGAAAAGAAGGGCCATCTGTACCCTAATGTTCATAACAGCAATGACCGCAATCACCAAACTGTAGAAAGAGCCAAGATGACCTTCAACAGATGAATGGATAAAGAACATATGGTCATATATACAATGGAATATTAGAGAGGGTGAATACCCAACTTTTGTATCAATGTGGACAGGACTGGAGGAGATTATGCTGAGTGAAATAAGTCAAATAGAGAAAGTCAATTATCATATGGTTCCACTTGTGTAGCATAAGGAATAACATGAAGGACATTAGGAGGAGGAAAGGAAAAGTAAATTGGGGAAAATTGGGGAGGGGGAGATGAAGCATGAGAGACTGTGCACTCCATGAAACAAACTGAGGGTTTTGGAAGGGAGGGGAGTGGGAAGATGGGTGAGCCTGGTGGTGGGTATTAAGGAGGGCACATACTGCATTCAGTAGTGGGTATGGTGCATAAATAATGAATCTTGGAACACTAGGCCATAATGGCTAGAGTAATATAAAATTTAAAGCAAAGAAAAGTACTTCAAGAGATTTAAAAATGAAATACCTACAAAAATGCATTAATAGAATTAACATGTTAGCATATTAATCCCTCTAGAGTAAAATATGTGTGAATTTAAGATGTAACAAAAGAAAAGCAAAGCAAACAACTATCCAAAAATGAAGAACAGGGTGGAAAAAATTAATATAAATCAAAAATTATCACTGAACTTTGCATAATATCAAGCAATCTAACATAAGTACAATAGAAGTCTGAGAAGAAATAGTAGCAGAAAATATATTTGAAGAAATGGCTATTTTACCCCCTCCACACACCCAATTTCATAGAAATTATAAAACCACAGACCTGAGAAGCTCATTAAAACCAAAATAGAAGAAAGGTGAAAATAATCCCAAATCATGTTATATTTAGATTGCTGAAAAGCAGTCATAAAGAGAAAAAATTTTAATCAGAAAAAAGAAACAAGATTTTACATAGACAGGGACTATAGAATCCTTGTCAGAAATTATTCAAATGAGGTGAAAATAAAGCAGCTATTTTTAAATACTGAAATTAAAAATAAAACTCTCAGACCAGCCTTGTATTTTGGGAACTGATTTCTTGTGTTTTGAATTTCACAGGTTACTAGATGGAAAGAAATTTGCTCCAGGATGGATTATACCAAAATCCCATCCATACGTAATTTAATTGAATTTAGATAATGAGATTTGGGACTTTTGAACTAATCTGACTTAAGTGAGATTGCAAACTTGAGAGATGATGCAATGGGTAGGTGGTTTTGAAGAACTTGGGTTACAGATGTATTTTGTATTTGGAATGGATGTGAACTTTTAAGGGCCAGTAGGTTGACTGCAGTAAACTGAATGATGGATCCTTCAAGATGTTTATGTCCTAATCCAAGGAAACTGTGTGCATTCTAGCTTTCATTTAAAAGGGACTTATCATTTTTTATTAAGTTAATAAGCTCGAAATGAGATGATTACTCTGGATTTGGGTAGGGTTGATATGATCACAAGACTCCTTATAAGAGAGAGGTAGAGTTTAAAAAAAAAAAAAAAAAAAAAAAAAAAAAAGGAAGATCAGCTAACAGCAACAGAAGTTGGAGCGAGGAGCCATAATTTGAAGCTGGAAAAAGAGGTCATGAGCCAAACAATGAATCCAGAAAGGCAAGGAAATAAATTCTTCCTGGTATCTCCAGATGAGACAAAATCCTGAAGAATTACTTTGAAGTTCTGACCTCCCAAACTATAAGAGAGTAAATTTCTGTTGTTTTAAGCCACCAGATGTGTAATATTTTGTCACAACAGCATTAGACGAACCAATTCAGTAACATTAATAAAATATGTAGAAATAAAGTGCCTGAAAGCAGTAGCATGAGAGATCGGGTGAGGAGAGAAATGGGAGGATTCAGTTGTAAGTTTCTTACATTATTCATGAATTGATCTATTATTATTTGAACGTACACTATGATAAGTTAAAGATATATACTGTTAGCCCTAGGATAACTGCTAAAAAATAAGAGGATAGCAAATTAGTGAATACCAGAGATAGAATAGAATCATTAAAAAAATAATAATAAAACTTCAATCCTATCAAAAGGAGGCAAGAGGAAAAAACTATAAATAACAAATAAAACTAGAAAATAATAATGTAACATAGCAAAGAACTGTATTGATAATTACATTAAGTGGAAATATTCTAAGCCTTCTAATTAAAAAGCAGGTATTGCCATTCTGTATTTTAAAAAAAGACACAGCCATATGTCTAACAACAACAAAAAGTAAAGCCACATTATATATAAAGTCAGAAGTTGATTAAAAATAAAAAGATGGATGGGGCACCTGGGTGGCTCAGTGGGTTAAGCATCTGCCTTTGGCATGGGTCTTGATCCCAGGGTCAAGATATAGAGCCCCACATGGAGCTCTCTGCTCAGCAGGGAGCCTGCTTCCCTTCCTCTCTCTGCCTGATTGTAATCTCTGTCTGTCAAATAAAAAAATCTTTAAAAATAAATAAATAAATAAAGATAGAAAAATATACTTTATTAAGACTACTTATAAGAAAGCTGGAGTTGTGATATAAATCTCAGGCAAAGTAGATTTAAGAGAAAGAATAAAAGGTAAAGGGAAGAAATTGATGATAAAAGTTTATTTATCAAGAGGATGAAACTGTCAAAAAGGTGATGTACCTGGTAACTGAACTTCAAAACACATGAAGTGACAACATATAGAACTGATGAGAAAAATGGACAATCCAAAATTACAGTTGAAGATTTTTAACATTTCTTTATGAGTATTCAGAGAATTGCAATTGGATAGAAAATCAATAGTATATGATATAATTCAATAATGCAGTATTTTTTACCAAATGTATTCAGAGAATACTAAACAGCAGAAGAATACACATTATTCTCAAATGCAAATTGGCACACATGTATTCTGAGCAATAAAAGTAGTTATAAGTTTAAAAGAAAAAAAAATGTTCAAACTAAATACTCTGACCCAAGTAAAATTAAATGACAATCAATAATAATAATATATGGAAATCAAATATTTAGAAATTAAACAAAGTGGTCAATGAGAAAATTATAAGGGAAATTAGTACATTTAACAATATAAAATGAATGAATAGCATTTTAAATATGGGATGAAGCCAAAGCTTTTGTAAAAGAAAATACATAGTAGTTAAAGCAAGAAAGTTCTCAAATCGTTGACCTAATAATTTAATGTAAGTCACCTGAAAATGAGAAAAAATTAATCCAAAAATAATCATAAGGAAAAAGCTACCAAGGATAAGGGCAAGAGTAAATAAAATAGAAAATAAAAACAAAGGAGAAAATCAAAGAACCCCCAACTTGATTTTTTTAAGTTCAATAATATTTATAAACTTCTGCTAAACTTATGAGAAAAATAAAGGAAAGACACAAGTGACCAATAACAGAATTTTAAAAGGTACTACAGATCCCACCATATTTAGCAACTTGAAGCAAGTTTATGCCAGTTTAATACTGAGATAAAATATGCAAGGCCCTCAAAATAATCTACTAAAATTCACTTAGAAGAAGAAAGAAACAACCTAAATAATCTTAATTGAATCAGTAGCTAAAATCCTTCCACAAAGAAAATCTAAACCCACAGGACTTAACTGGTGAATTCTAACACGCATTTTAAAGATTTATTTATTTATTTATTTATTTATTTAAGAGAGAGAGCACACTCTGCATGAGCAGGGGGAGGGGCAGAGGGAGAGAGAAGGGAAGAATATCCAGCAGACTCCACACTGATCACGAAGTCTGACCTAGGGCTCCATGCCAGGACCCTGAGGTCATGATACCACCAAAACCAAGAGTGAATACTCAACCAACTGAGCCACCAGGCTCTAACAAGCATTTTTTTTAAAGATTTTATTTATTTATTTGACAGAGATCACAAGTAGGCAGAGAAGCTGGCAGACAGAGGAAGGGAAGCAGGTTCCCTGCTGAGCAGAGAGGCCATCGAGCAGGGCTCTATCCCAGGACCCTGGGATCATGATTGAGCTGAGGGCAAAGGCTTTAACCCACTGAGCCACCCAGGCACCCCTCTAACAAGCATTTTAAAAAGTGATACAATTCTAGGGAACCTGATTGGCCTAGCTGGTTAAACATTTGACTCTTGATTTCTGCTCAGGTCATGATCTCAGGATCTTGAGATCAAGCCCAGCATAAGCTCCACACTGAGCATATAGCCTTCTTAAGATTCTCTCCCTCTCCTTCTGGCACCTGGGTGGCTTAGTTAGTTGAGCATCTGACTCTTGATTTTGGCTCAGGTCATAATCTCATGGTGCTGGGATTAAGCTCTATATTAGGTTCCCCCACTCAGCAGGGAGTCAGCTTCTCCACCTCTGCCCCTCCCCCAGCTGGTGCTCTTTCTCTCTCTCTCTCTCTAAAAAAAAAAAATATATATATATATATATATATATATATATATATATATATATATGAAGTAATACAATTCCACAGACTTTTCTAGGAAAAAGAAAATACATTTCAGCTTATTTTATGAAGAAGCATTACTTTGATAACAAAATTTTAAAAAGTTATTACAATAAAATTAAAGATAAATGTCTCTGAACATAGACTCTAAAACAATTATCCCAAATTTAGTAAACTCAATTTAGCCATGTATAGAAAAGATCATACATCATAATCAAGTTGAGTTTATCCTTGGAATTGAAGGATGGTTTAACATTCAAAAAATAATCATTATAATTTGCAATGTTAATAGACTAAAAATGAAAAATATATAACTATGTCAATAGATTGAGACTAGATACAGAAATAGCATTTATCAAAATTCAACATTCATTCATATTAAAAAGAAAATTCTTGGAAAATTAGATTGATAAAAGCATCTATTCAAGTTTCACCACACTTAAAGTTGAATGACTAGGGACACCAGGATGGCTCAGTGAGGTAGTGACTTACTCTTGATTTCCGCTCAGGTCATGATCTCCAAGCTGTGAGATTGAACCCTGCATCAGGCTATGTGCTGGGCATGGAGTCTGCTTAAGATTCTCTCTCCCTCTCCTTCTGCCCCTCCCCACCCCCTCTTTCTCTCCCTCTCTAAAAAACAGAAAAAAAATGGTAAATGACTAAATATTTTTCCTCTAAGATCATAAACAATTCAATAATATCCATTGTACCACTTGTAGAGAAAGTTGTAGTGGAGATTCTCATCAGATCAATAAGGAAAGAAATGAAAGCATTTAAATTAGAAATAAATAACATCCTTATTGGTAGACAAAATGAATACTAAAAAATTCCTAAGAAATCTACAGAAGAAAGCTATGAGAAATTATAAGTGAATCTAGCAATATCATAGTAAAGTTAATATGCAAAATAAAACTATTTTATATAGTACCAATGAACAACTGAAAATTGAAATAAAAATATACCACATACAATAGCATCAAAAATCATGAAATTTGGAGAGCTCCATTGTAATAACACAAGATCAAGCCACAGAAGACTACAACTCACTGCCTTCAGATATTGAAGAAATCTTAAAGAAATGAAGATAAATTCCATATTCATGAATTGGAAGATAAAATAATCTTAAGATGTCAGTTATCTCCAATTTGGCTTGTGAATTCAATGCAAATCCAATTAATTCCCAGAATTCTCTTTTAAGAAATTTGGCAAGCTGATTATAGAATTTATTTAGAAATACAAAGAACATAAACTAGTCACCAGTTACTCCAGTATTAATGGAATCATGGATGAATCCTAAAATATTATGCTAATTGACAAACGCACACAGAAAAACCATGTATTATTTTTTTTACATAAAGTTCTAGAGAAGAACAAAAATATTGTAACTGAAAGCATACCAGTGGTTTTAGAGGATGCGGCTCAGGAAGACAGAATCAGTTACAAGTGAATCTGGATAAACTTTTGGGGAGATAGTAATGCTCCATATCATGATTTTGTTGATTAAACAACCATGCATATTTGTCAAAATTTATTGACTTGTACATGTAAAATAAGTAAATTTGTATTATGTTAATATACCTCAATAAAACAGATTAAAAATAATTTGTATATACTATACAATGGGGAAAGGACAGTCCTTATACAAATCATACTGGAAAATTGAACAGCTACATGCAAAAGAATGACAGCAGACCACTTTCTTATACCATACACAAAAGTAAATTCAAAACGGATTAGAGGGGCATCTGGGTGGCTCAGTGGGTTAAAGCCTCTGCCTTCGGCTCAGGTCATGATCCCAGGGTCCTGGGATCGAGCCCCACATCAGGCTCTCTGCTCAGCAGGGAGCCTGCTTCCCTTCCTCTCTCTCTGTCTGCCTCTCTGCCTACTTGTGATCTCTGTTAAATAAATAAATAAAATCTTTAAAAAAAAAAATGGATTAGAGACCTAAATGTGAGACCCTAAACCATAAAACTCGTAAAAGACTCATAGCCAGTAATTTCTTGGACATGGCCTGAGGAGCATATTTATGGATGTGTCTTTACCAAAATAAAGAGCTTTTTCATGGCAAAGCAAAAATGAGAATGAACAAAATGAAAAAGCAACCCAAACTACTGAATAGGAGAAGATATTTGCAAATGATATACTTGAGAAGGAGTTAACATCCAAAATATGTAAAGACATTTTACAACTTTACAACTCAACACCAAAAAAATAAATATTTAAATTTTAAAATGGGCAGAGGACCTGAATAGACATTTTTTCCAAAGAAGACATATAAATAGCTAACAGACACAGATAGCTGAACATCACCAATCATTAGGAAGCAAAAATCAAAACCACAATGAGATATCCCCTCACACCAGTAGTAAGAATGGCTAGAACCAAAAAGTCAAGAAATAACAAATGTTGGAAAGAATGTAGAAAATAGGGAATTGTTGTGTCTTGTTGGTAGGAATGTAAACTGGCACAGCTGGTGTGGGAAAAGTATGGAGGTCCCTCAAAAAAATTTAAAATAGAACTACCATATGATCCAATAATGCCAGTACTGGGTATTTACTCAAGAAAATGAAAGCACTAATCTAAAAAGATATATGTACCCTATATTTATTGCAGCATTATGTACAGTAGCCAAGATAATGGAAGCAACCCCAGTTTCTATAAGTACATGAATGGGTAAAGAAGATATGGAAGACATGTACAATAGAATATTACTCATCCATAAAAAAGAATGAGATTGTGCCTGTTAATGCAGCAACATAGATGAACTAGAGGGTGTTATGCTAAGTAAAATAGGTCAACCAAGAAAGACAAATACTATATGATTTCACTTATATGGGGCATCTAAAAAATCAAAAGAGGGACACCTGGGTGGCTCAGTTGGTTGAGCCGCAGGCTTCGGCTCCGGTCATGATCCCAGCATCCTGGGATCAAGTCCCACATCGGGCTCCTTGCTCGGCGGGGAGCCTGCTTCTCCCTCTGCCTCTGCTGCCACTCTGTCTGCCTGTGCTCTCTCTCTCTGAAAAATAAATAAATAAAATCTTTTAAAAAAATAAAAAATTAATTAAAAAAAAAAGAAATGAACAAACAAAAAAGCCATACTGACACATAAATACAGAGAACAAATTGATGGTTGCCAGAGAGGGGGAGGTAGGAGAATGAACAAAGTGAAGGTGAAGGCGATTAAAAGGTACAGACTTCTAGTTATAATACAAATAAGTCACAGAGCTGGAAAGTTCAGCACAGGGAATATAGTCAGTAAAATAAATATAACTTAATAAAATTTGTTTGAGGAGACCAAATTTGATACAGAATTTAAGAATGTTGATACTTTTTGACAAATTTGCTTGACAAAACAAATCTACTTTAACATTTCCTAAAGATATATAATCCTGAATAAATGAATAGATGAAAATTTGAATAAATGAATGTTACAGTGAAAGAATAATTGAGAATAAATAAACACAGTAGGAGCAACCAACAGTACTTGCTTCATAATCAGAAGATGATAAAAATATGTGTAGTTCTGATGTCATAATTTGGAGTCACACATACTAAGATACCTTATAAATGTATGTTCAATTGTGTGTATGAAAGAGCTGGAAAAGCAATTCTATTGAACAAAGCAACAAGCAAGTTCATTATCTATGCTCAGAGGAGGGTGGAGAAAAGGAATTTTGTCTCACTTATTATGAAAACTTCTAGTACTAAGATAATACAGCATGCAAGTATTTCATTTGGAGAAATAGTTTCCCAAAATACCAATTTAGCTATATTTATATTAAAGTGATACTGAAAAATATCTTTCACAAGATTTTCCAAACGTGAGCACTGTAATCAAAACCTCCATATGGCAATCAAAGTCATGAATAGCTAATATCATAATAGAAAAAATACATATAATCCCTTAACAGAAAAACCATTTAGACATGATCCTTTGCAAACATCACCATCACTTCTACCCACTTCTTTTACAGATTATAAGATGAAAATTTAGAAATGTATATTCAGTTACCTAAACTCACAGTATGGCAGAGCCCAGATAGGAAGTTAAAATTGGGTTCTTATCAGAATGGGTTTTTCATTTTGTTTTGTTTTGTTTTGTTCTGTTGAGAGAGAGCATGGTGGTATGGGGAGGAGAAGAGGGAGATAGAGAAAGAGACTCTCAAGCAGGCTCCATGCCCATCTTGGAGACCAATGTGGGGCTTGACCTCATGACCCTGAGATCATTACCTGAGCCAAAAGCAAGAGTACAAAGCTTAACCGACTGAGCCACCCAGGCCCCCTCAGAATGTTCCTTTAAGAATGTCATGTTGCCTCTTATTCATCAAAACATGATTCAGTTGGGAATAGGCAATGCTAACATTATAAAAAATATGTCTAAGTACCTCCTGGGAAATCACAAACTTACTCTTTAGATTTAAAGCCATCCCTGGGGGAGATTTGTAGTTTCCTGTCAAATGCAACAAGTATTTCAGCAGTCAAATTACACCTACCTCACACATTTTCAAAGTTGAAAAATCATGGATCCCAAACAATGACTGACAAGAATGGAGTGTAAAACATACCCAAGACCAATACTGAAACTAGATGTTAAAGAAATAAAAAGCCAGATGACAAAGTATGGATAATAGATGTATAGTAGGCTTTCAATGCAGTGTTTAGAGAGAGATAATTTATATGGGTAAAATGCTCTTTAATGCATTTACAGGGACAGCCAAATTGTTATCTTAAATATCATTGACATCCCATTACCGTACAAATGCAGTATGTTGTACTCTTTTGAAAGAAAAGATGATATTTCGAGCAAATTCAGAACATATCACAAATTTAATCACTTCATAAAATATTTACTTAGCAATATAGCATAAAGAAGGAAGTCTGTTTTGCAAAATAGTATAGTTTATATATTTATCTAAAAAAAAACCTTTGCTTAGACTTTTTCTGTAACAGAGTTTGAATGCAAAGTAATAAATTCTTAATAAATACTTTATGTCCTCAGAATGTTTTAGCAATGATTTTTGTGTTGTTGGAAGTGGAGAATATGAAATAAATTTTCTTGAATAGATTATTTTGATTGCTTTCTAATCCAGTATACTTTGGTAAATTATTATGGTTGAAATGTGAAAGGAGGAACAAGTTCAAAGGAAATCATAGTACATATTATTTTTAAGGAAGTCATTATTAAATACATATTATCTCCATAACATTTAAATCTAAAGCAATATATTTTACAGAATTTAAAGTGATGAAACAGAAACTTAAACTTTCTAAAATCATCACAGTAAATTGGGATTCTGAATGAACCTTTTCCTAATTCTGATGTGCTAGTATTTTAGAGAGGTGTCAGAGGATCTCTTGGGGCTAGTCTTTTTATGGGAAAGGGTTTTGGGGGTGGTTAATTCTATATGTCAGTGTAGCTAGGCCATAGTACCTGGATACTTAGTCAAAAACTTTTCTTAATGATGCTGCATTTTTTAGATGAGATTAACATTTCAATCAGTAGACTTTAAATAAAGTAGATCACCCTCCATAATGTGGATGGGACAATCAGTTGAAGGCTTTAAGAGAAAAAAAAAACTGACATTACCAAAGAAGAGAGGTTTCTGCCTTTAGTCTGCCTACAACATCAACTATTCCCTGAGTTTCCAACCTGACATCTCTCCCTGCAGTTTGCACTTGCTAGCCTCCACAGTTGTATGAAGAGACCTTTCCTTCCACTGTCCCTTCTTTTTTTTTTTTTTTAAGATTTTATTTATTTACTTGAGAGAGAGACAGTGAGAGAGAGCATGAATGAGGAGAAGGTCAGAGAGAGAAGCAGACTCCCCATGGAGCTGGGAGTCCGATGCGGGACTCGATCCCGGGACTCCAGGATCATGATCTGAGCCGAAGGCAGTCGTCCAACCAACTGAGCCACCCAGGCGTCCCGAGTCCCTTCTTATTCTCTGTACACACACACATACACACACATGCAGACACCTCTTAGGTCTCTTTCTCTGGAGAACCCTGACTAATATAGTTCCTTGTATCTTATCAAAGCCTACTAAATGCCTTTCCTCATCACCTGCTTGCTTAAATTTACGTGAGCTAATTATCCACTCACTATTTGGCAAAATTTCAGTTATGCATGACTAATTCTCTGAAAATATGTATTTAAACGATCAGGTACTTCTGACTTTAAGCTCCAAAAGAATTCCATGGGCTGTATATAGTTGATAAAAATTTTAAAAAGAATAGAAACTTTCACCAAACAAAATGCCATTATAAAATTTGACCCATAGCTGATATTATGCTACCATCTATATCTTACTCATTTGAGCGTACAATCGTGTGAATATGAAGTAAAAAAATTAAAGGTAAACCTGAAGTTAGAGAGCAAGTTTAGGTTATATGAGGAAATAAACTTAACTGTCAACACAGATTAATTTTCACTTTGAGTTTGGCTACAGTATTGCTGGCATGCCATATTGGTTTTACCACTCTTGCAGCTTTGTCTGTCTTCCATCAAAGCCACCTTGTAAACAAAGTAGAATCAGTAACTAGACTCAGTATTTTCTATTTAAGATCAAGTCCTCTTGTATTGAAAGTTTTCTGCCTTATTGCTAAGACCGATCCCTTTTTTGTGCCCAGTTGTTACTCTAGATAGTGGACATTTCTTTCCTTCCTCCCTTCCTCCCTCCCTTCCTTCCTTCTTCCTAATTTTTCTTTTCACTTCTCCCTTTCTGATAGCAAACTGATTCCATTTTAAAAAACTGTGCCACTAGGTACAGTGCTGGTAACTCAGTAAATTCCAATACCATGTCCTCAAAGATTCTAACAAAATCTTCTTTGGAGACTTCTCATGTGTTCAGTCAATCGGTAGGCCTTAGACCTAACTTTAGCCAAATGATTTCTGTCAGTACTTGAGTCGTGAGCTGAATCACATAGAAAATAAGAAATCATTGGAGACCATTCACTTCTATGGTGGTATCATGAAAGTGGTGGTGTTCCTATCCTATCATGTTTCTCTATCTATTCTGTTTCCTATCTTAATTCTGTATCTATTTCTCTTTCCTTTCCATCAGTTCAGTGAGATAACACAACTCTTGAATAGATCATTCATTTGATTAGTTTATCGTGGACTTTAAATTCACTAGAAAGCCAACGAAACTGGTTTTATTATTCAATAATAAATGCCACCTGCAACTGTATTGTTCCTACTCTCCCTTTCCCATTTGACAGTAGGTTCCTTAAGAATATCTTAATCAGATTCTGTAACTTTTGAGAAAATTTCAACTAGACTGTAAATGGCATTGAATATTCAGTTCTATTCACCTTTAAAATTTTACTTTCAAATGTGATTCAAAAATGTTCTCTTCCTTGCCCCAGTGCAGGCTGGAGCTGTGGACTTGACTCTTTGAAATGGATGACATGAAGTGTCATGTGGCTTTCTCTTTAGAGGTGTGATATGAGGTTTGACAGCTTTTCTCCTGTTGTCTAGGAACCAGCTCCTTTTTTATTGGTGAAAGAGAGGAGGAACATAGGGAGGCATAGGTCTCCTAACTTTACCCCATGGTAGTTGGTTTGTTGAGTTCTCCACGAACTCAGTCTGGTTCTTGTCTGACATTTATATTTACTCTTCATATGGAGAGATCAATGCATGTATTGTGCTTGGGCTCCTTAAAGTAATTTTCAGATTCACCCTGATGGCCTCCAAGACTGAAGATCCCTCTAAGAGATCATCTATTCCTTTTTTGTCCTTTCACTAGCACTATACCCCAAAACCTCCACTGGACTGAGCATCATATATATATATTTTTTTTAACCCAGCAACCATTCAATCAGTCCACTAACATCTAAACTCTTTCAATCATGTCCCTGGTAACTACCACAGAATTCTTCCATATGCCTTAAATATTGGAAAGATTGTTTGCTGGTTAACTCCTCCTTCCCATGTACATGGCATTGTTATTATGATGGCTAATATTATGTATCAACTTGACTGAGCATGGGGCACCCAAATTAAATAATATTTCAGGTGTGTCTGCATTAGTATTTCAGACAAGATTAGCATTTGGATTAGTGAACTCAGTAAAGCAGATTGACATGCTCAGTATTGATATCCATCATCCAATCCTAAGGGCCTGAATCAAACAGAAAAGCAACAGAAGGAGGAATTCATTCTCTACCTGACTATTAATCTGGGACATCAAGCTTCTTCTCCCCTGAGACCATTGATCCTCCAGTTCTAGAAAATATGCTACTTGTTTTCCTGGGTCTTCAGCTTAAAGTAGCAGATGTGAGATTTCTCAGCTTCCATAATTGTCTGAGACAACATCTTATAATAAATCATATATGTATCTATCTTATATTAGTTCTGTTTCTCTGGAGAAGTCTGATTAATACAACCATGATACCTTTAAATTATCTGTCACATGGAATTGGGCATAAAACTCTGTTCACTTATATTTAAACTTTAGGAGACACATATTAAGAACATCTGTTCTCCAAAATGCTGATGGTAGGCTGAAGATGGCAAAGAGATTCTTAGATTCCAAGAATGCTTTTATAGGATTGTCCATAGCATACTCAGTTTGGGGGGCAAGAGAAACCCAACAGTTGTGCAACTCATTACATAGGTAGACAGATAGTGAGATGTCCATGTGCAAAGCCAACAGTAATCTCCAACAGTGTTTGTACTGGTGCTCACCTTATATGGCTCTAGGTGTTAATATGCCCTCTTGAGAAGAGAGAATACCTTTTCAACAGAAACTCTTCACTCCTCTCAAAATTATCTATGCATTTTCCTTTCAACTCATATTGACTGGGATGTAGGAAACCAACACATAGAAAAATGTAGAGTATCTGTAATTAGTTATCTGGCCAAGATGGGATAGAAAGCAGAGAAATTCCTATTCATATTCTAGGTGGTTTGAGTGAAATGAACAGACGAAACTTCTAATTAAACTTGTTTTTGACTCTTTGTGCACCCATTAAGTTTAAGAATCTAGATAGAGGGATTGGATAATTTCTACCATTGAAAATATGAAATGTGTGAGATATTCCAAGACAGTAGGATAGGGATGTTGCTGTCGGTGACATTAAATATGTTAAAAACTGAACATGGTCAAATTTCTAGATTTTCACATCAAAGCGAAGAGTGCAGTTTAGGAAGTTTTCTACATTAAGAAATTTTATTTTAGGGATGCCTGGGTGGCTCAGTTGGTTGGACAACTGCCTTCAGCCCAGGTCATGATCCTGGAGTCCCGGGATCGAGTCCCACATCGGGCTCCCAGCTCCATGTCTCCCTCTGACCTTCTCCTCGCTCATGCTCTCTCTCACTGTCTCTCTCTCAAATAAATAAATAAAAATATTTTTTAAAAAATTTATTTTGTGTAACTGTAAGGTTTCATGTACCTTCCAGATTGCTGGGGGGAGAAAATCCAGGGACCAATTCTTGAGATAGCTGAATATTAATCACAGTAGAATTTACAGGTTTTCCTTATATGCAATGATTGGAAAAGAGAATGAGCCCAATAATTTGGGAATATATGAGAGGATTTAGAGTATTCATGGCAGGCTAATGCCCTACCACACACTAAAACATCTATTATTCTTCCCTTACCTGAGGAAGAACTGTTTCCTTCCCTTGCTTAAGAATTGTATTGTTTCTTTCTTGGAGAGGCATTACTTGATGAAGGTTTCTTATGGAAGGGAACAAATTATTCATTTTCCAGTCATATTTGCTGACAGACTCACATGGAATACCTTAAAACTGTGTAATGAAACTGATGTAGTCACAGCAAGAAAGTTCAGTTACTGACTGAAAAGAAGAGTTTCATACCCCCACTGAGGAGTTATCTCTGAGAGATCACTGACAATCTCTGGATATAACCTGCAGTAAACTGTTTTAGCATACTTGTAAAAGTAGTTTAGAAAATCCTTCTCTTTTCACGTATGCAAGAGCCCACTAGTTTGATTGTGTACTGATAAGAGGAACTATTCCTCAGGATACTGCAGATGGGTGAAAGGCACCATTTTTGCATGTTTGGAGGACAATTCTGAATGCAGCAGCTGTAGAGACAATTTTCAAATGAAACTGAAAACTTCACAATTGTGATAGGAGCAGCATTTAAGTTTGGCTTTCTAATGATCTAGGAAGCTCCATGTAGGCCTGTTTCTTTAGATCATCCAACAATTCTGTGAGCTATTTCTTGGCGGTGTTTTGTGCCTTTTTTTGTAAACAAACTAGAAAAGAGTCTCCACAAGTGAACCCTGTATAGAGGGTCACTAAATAAGTAACCTTATATAAGTAGCCCTCTCCAACACAGTGTTGCTTTAACAGATTAATCATAATTGGATCTATCTTCATCCTACGATATGATACTATGTAAAAACAGAGGCATATGGTTGGGAAAATAAGGAACTGAAGAATTGAGGAAAATCAAATATTAACCCAAAGTGGAAAATGGATATAAGTGAGAAAGGAAAAAGAATAATATTTCCCACTTTTTCTGGAATACTAGAGTGCAATATTATATGAAAATGCCCATACTTATAGTTCATAATCCGTTAGTTAGAGAAATATATTTCTCAGAGGTGTTAAGAACAGTTTCAATAAATAGGGAAGGAAAGGGGGGATTGTAAATGGAGATCTAGTCTTTAGGAAATACTCAGCAGATCTCACTCATGGAAAGTTGATGTGAACTTTGAAAAATATGGTTTTAGAAGAAGAAATATCAATAAACAATGCTTCAGAATATTTTAAATAGGCATCCTTTCATGGTATTTGCTGCTTCCAACTTTGCAACCAGGGCTATCCTTTTTTTTTTTTTTTTTAAACCTCTGTTTAATTCCTATCCATAACTAGACAACCTTCTGTTTTTTAAAAATGATGAAAGTTTTCACTTTCTTTTATTTTACAGATGTATGAAATAATGTAGATTTTTCCCAGTTTCTTTTTTTTTCTCAGTTTAATTTATAACTTGCTTTTATAGTCTGACTGTATAGAGGCCTACTCAGATATAGTTAAATATATATAAACTTCAAGATAAGCTTCTTTGATGACAAGAGGCCCTTGGTGATCTCTGCTAACATAATTGAAAGAGAGTAGTTTTGGCATAGTTATACAAAAGTAATAGTTTTATATATATGCAAACCTTAGCAAGTTACAATTCTCTCTAAGTTTTATTTTCTAAATATATACAATGATGAAAATTTTCCGATCTTCAAAGTTGCCCATAGGGAAAAAATTCACGGAATTATTTTAAAAATGCAAAACACTATAAAATGTAAAATACACACACACACACACACACACACACACATGCATGCATACATACACACATATAGTGGGTGGATAGGCAGGGGGGTGTGAGTGGATACATGTACATATGGGTGTGGGTATGTGTGTGTATAAAATCAAGGTGAAGGTATCAATGGAAATTCCTTTGGCCTTGTTGGGAGTGTTGGCAAGCAAAGGAATGAGACGGAATTGTCACTAGAACTCAGAGTAGGCTCCGGGTCCTAAAAAGAAGAAGCCAACAAAGTTGACAATTTATTTTTCATTTTATTGTGACAGAGAGCCCTAAAACAAGATTGTGAATGCAAATTGCTTTGATCCTTCTGATAGATATAGAAAAGAACACATATACCAAATCAAAAGCCACATACCATGTACCTGAGGCTGTGGCAATTTGATTTAGAAAATATTTCCAGCACACTAAATACTATCAGAACTACTACCTGGTTAAACTTATGGTATTCTGTGGTCATCTGCCATGATCTTACCCATTTTTGCAGGAGCTAGATTGCTAAAATAAATGGGGATATATGATGGATTCCATTATCCTTTCATTATTTATGTTTTTGATGGCACTAATTTTATCATTTCCCTTAGAATATAACATCATTTCTTACTTCTCTTTTCAAGAGGAGAACAGTTTTGGGAGATTCTGTTGGCCTTTCCTACTAAAATGGCCTTTATACCATATAGTGAGGGACAAATGTGAGGGATCTGCCCACTGTGTAGTATTTCCATTTCCATTATACATTTGAGAATTAGGAATATAACTACTTGGAGAATTTGGTAGACCCCAGTGAGATGGACCTAGGCCAGTAGTTCAATGTAGTTAGTTGGTAGATTTCTTTTGTATTTAGTAGACCAGTTAAACCATGTCCATTTGCTTGAGTCGGCAGATCCATTTTCTACAGTTTTATATAATAGTTTGGCAATTCTATTTTATTTTATATGGGCCATTATTTTTCAAAGATTCTAAAAATTATCTCAAAATTCATGTTAGAACCATATCCCTTGGACTGGTCAGGAGAGAGTACCCACATATCAACAAAGTCATCTTTACCCAACTTTATACTCTATCCCCCTAGATCCAGTATCCTGAGGAACCACCACCAGTAACCCTCTCCTTATACTTGACAGTCTACATTAGCTACTATAACTATAGTAGCTACCATAATTCCTTTAATATATACTCCTTATATTCCTTTAGCAGAGCTGACACTCCTGCAATTGAATCATGCTAAGGTTTAACATTTATGTGTCTGATGACCACAGAGAGGGATTGGAGGCAGATCCAGAGGAAAGCAAGCATTATCTTTTAGGGTACCTGACACGTTTGGTGTTTCTACATAGTATTCATAGAAGGGAAGATCTCCACCTTCCAACAAGGTGGAGTAGGTTCCTCCTACAGGCCTCAGGAGTTAGGGAGATCCTGTGTTCAAGTTTCTTCAATGTATTTATTCAGGTATCTGCATTTCACATGTTAGAGTTCAGCTCCTCTCATATTACAAACATTAATTTACCATTGGAGCTCTTCCAGGGATAATATTCCAGCTTTTTATTACAACCTAATAATTAAGTCCTGGGGTCAGATTTCTACTCTGTCTGCGATTCAGCTCTTGGAGATAAATGTCTCTTTAAATACCTCCATGTGTACTATCTGATACATTTTGCTTTAATCCATAGTTAATCATTCTGAGTCTGTTATTTTCTTTCTTCAAGTCATTAATTCTACTAATCCACAGGAGCCCAATTTCATAAACTTTCTAATTATCCCCATGACTCTTAATACCACAAAGATTACACAATCAGTATATCTCTGTCCAACACATCTCACCAAGTTTACCAGTATATCTCTGTCCAGCACATCTCACCAAGTTTATCACAGTTGAAATTCTCAGTAATGACACTTATATAGCTCCACTTTTCACTAGTGATGGGACATAACTTTCAGTCAACTTCAGAATTCCATCCTTACCACTTACTTCTTAGGACCTTCCCTGGTACTAATGATCTTAGATTGGATTCTCTAGAAGCAAGCATTAGATAGGGATTCACATGCATATGATTTATTAAAGGAATATTCTTCAAAAAAACCCACAAATAAGTGAAAGATATCTTTTTTTGAAAAGTAAGGATGGGGTCATAGGTAACATCTGAACTTTTCTTGACACATACAAGATGCCATGTAGCATAAATCACAGTACAGAATTGTTCCTCTTTGAGGAAAATGAGCACAAATTTTTATCACATTTTTCAATGATAACTTGGGGAGCACCAAAAGTGAAGACGCTGTTATTGGCTGAGAGCTAATAGCATAATTGGCTAGAGAGAGAAGTAAATATGAGAAATTAACAGCAAATACTCATAACATCTGAATTATGAAAGATCAAGTCTGGCAAAGGGAAACTGAACAAGGCACCAACAGGGTCTTGCACTAGCACATAGTAAATACTCAAAGCTAATTGAAATAAAAATTTTATTCACCAACATCTATTAATTATAGATGATTTGTATCATCACATTATAATTATAATTTTATCAGAGTCACTTGAGGAATTTTTCAAAATGTGCATACCAAAAAACTATCAGAATCGCTTTGAGGATCAGGGTGGACAACATACATGTATTTTGAAAATAATTCCCTGCTCTTATTAATGTACACCTGCACACATACACACACACACACACACACACACACACAAGCCAGTTAAGATCATTAAGAAGTTCTTCAGAATTTGACTCCTGACTACTGTTATCATTTTAGTCTGGGACAGTTTCTCCATTTGACTTTATTTCCATCAGTGTATTTCCCGAAATGTATAAACCATTTTACTTCTCATACATTTGAAAATAGTCTTTATTTCTTCTTTAACCCCTGCTGCCCCCCCCACAACACACACTTTCTTGTCTTCTCTTGGCCTCCTTAAAAGTATGTACTTTTGTCAGATTCTATTTATGTGCCACTATTATGAGGTTGTCATTTATAATTTAACTTACTACTCCATCCTCAGGGCTCTTACAGTTGTATTTACATTGAAATCATTCCATTATATTTAAATGTTTATTCTAAAATGTTTAATTAGATGATGAGATCATTGAAAGGATAGTTTACGTTTTGTTTTATGAGGGATATTTTCATTGGGTATAGAAATCTTGGTTGATAGTTACTGTAGCACCTTGAAGATAACATTCCAGAGTAATCTGCTTTTGTTGTTTCTATGTCAGCTGTCCATCCTATCATTGTCCCTTTCTAAGTATCCTCCTTTCCCTTTTCCTCTGTGTTTATGCAATTTATTTTTTTAATCTTTTGTTTTTCAGAGGTTTCACTATGATTTTTTTTATATTTATCCTGCTTTTTATTTGTCCTGCTTAAGGTGTTTTTATTTGTCCTGCTTAAGATTCTGTGGTGTATGTTTTTCATGACTTGTGACCTTTTAATTCATTAATTATTGTTTCAGCTATGTCTTATCTCCTCCTAAATATACCCATTCTTAATTTGGGTCATTATTTTGTTAATTTTAGGTTTTGAATTTTTTTAGGGTATCTTTTTAAGATAAATTTAATAAGATATAGTTTATACAATATAATTCATTGTAAAATATACAGCTCTCTGATTTTTAATATATTTACAGACTTGTGCAACTAGAATCACAATCAAAATTAGAAAATTTTTATCACCACAAAAAGATATCAGGTATGCACTGACTCTTCATTTTACCCTCTTTCACCCAGTCCTAGGCAGCCACTAATCTTTTTTATGTCTCTGCAGATTGCTTTCTCTGAACATTTCATATAAATAGAATCATGTAATAAGTAGTCTTTGGTGACTATTCAGTTAGCATAATATTTTCAAGATTCATTCATGTTGTAACATATCAGTATTTCATTCTTTTTCATTGCTGTATAATATTCTATTGTGTGGCTATACAGCTTTTTCTTATCCATGCATCAGTTGATGGATTATTTGGGTTGTTCCCATCACTGGGTATTGTGATTAATGTTGCTCTGACCATTTGTGTACAAGTTTTTGTTTGGACATAGTATTAATTTCTTTTGAATATATAGTTAGGAGTAGAATTGCTAGATTATATGGTAATTGTTTGTTTGTTTCTTTTTTTTTTTAGGAATTGACAGACCATTTTCCAACATGAGTGGACCATTTTATAGTACTACCAGCAGTTTATGAAGTTCCAGTTTCTTCACATTCTTGTTAATACTTGTTACCATCTGAAATTTTTCATTATAGTCATACTAGTGTGTGTGAAGTGGTATCTCACTGAGGTTTTGATTTTCATTTCCTTAATGGATAATAATATTTTGCATATTTTCATTTGTATTATTTTATGTCTTCTTTGGAGTATCTTCAGATTCTTTGTCCATTTTTCAGTCAAGGTTTTTGTCTTCTTAATACGGAGTTTTAAGTGTTCTTCATATATTCTGGATTCTTTTCAATTTATCCATGGTGTCCTCTAAAGCACAAAAATGTTTCATTTTGATGAAGTCCAAGTTATCTGTTTTTTCTTTCTTTTTTCATGTTACTTATGCATTCAGTTTCATACTTGAGAGTTCTCCTTTATATTTGTTTTTTAACATTTTTGTTACAGTGTATCCAGGTGCTGGTCAACCTGTTTAGACTACTTGGATTTCTTTTTAGCTTCTTTGGGTTATAGATACATATTTTTCATTAAATTTGGGAAGTTTTCAGCCAATAAATTAGTTCTTTAATGTATTTCTTCTTTCTCTCTCTTCTGTCCTTCATACTTCACTATGTATATGTTGGTGTGCTTAATCATGCCTCACATTTTGTTGGGGATTTGTTCTATTTTCTTCATTTTCTTTTCTGATCTGAAGAATGCTTAATCTCTATCAATCTATCTTCAAGTTTGCTTGTTCTTTCTTTTCTGATTCAAATATGTGGGGACCTCTAATAGATTTTGCATTTTAGATATTCAGATTTTCAAAACCAGAATTTCTGTTAGTTATTTTTTAATAACAGTTATCTGTCAGTATTCTTTATTTGATAAGCTATTGTTTTTATGCTTTTACTTCTTTAAGTATGATTTTCTTTGGTTATATGAGCATATTTATAATATCTGCTTTGAAATCTTTGTCTTACATTTGGATTCCATCAAAGACAGTTCTATTGCCTGCTCTTTTTTCCCCTCATGTAAGGATTACACATTACTATTTCTTTACATGTCATATTTTCTTTTTGAAAACTGGATATTTTAGATACTATATTATAGCAACTGACCTGCCTTGCCCCCCATCATCCAGGTCTTTTTGTCATTGTTTATTTATTGAGTGACTTAGGTAGACTACTGTAGTCTATTTCACTTACAGTAATAGCTCAATATGATGTATTCTTTCCTATGATGTAACATTTGAAAGGCACAGCCTCGGGGATGTACACAATCTCCCTATGGAGACAGAACATTTACCAAGCTTCTCTTTGACTCTCTCTTTGTATGATTTCTCCATATAGCTCTCTGATTCTGTTGGTATTATACTGAGCTGTTAGACCCCACTACTACTGATTACTCTATGGTTTTCAATAATATCCTGGGGCATAAATCACTCCTAAGTTTATTTTAACTAAATGCAGGCCCCTTTTCAAGGGTCATCTTTTCAGCAAGTCTCTGAGACTTGTTCTGATCCCATGAGAGCTCATCTTAGCTTTCTTCTCCCCAGAGGTTTCTTTAGATGAACCATAGTTTAGCCATTTTTTTTCATGAAGCTGCCATTTACTTCTTAATTGCTTGACACCAAAACCTCCATTGTTTTCAAGAACACCCTTATGTTTGGACTTTAGGGTGTTGTTTTACAAATAAAATCTGTCCCCTTAGGGAGAACTATGAAGTACTTTCTTCTTATGCCTTACTTCCCACTCCTGAGAAAAATTTTGTGCCATTTCTCCAGAGTTTTGGGCCCACCTCTCTCAAGTAAGCCTGATTTATGAGCCAGATGCTGAGAAAACAGTACCCTTTGGTCTTCCCATTTTGTGCTTTCATTTCAAGATGTTAGAGTAAGAGTGGAGTATTTGAATCTTGCTGTACCAAAGTTAGAGATTCTATCCTATGAATGAGAAATAGATAAAGGAAGGAAATACCATAGCTCTTGTCATTCTTGCCTGGAATAGATCTTCTACAACATGGACTTTGGTAGGATGAGAATGCTAGCAAACTGACCCTTTCTAGGAAGAGTCTATAAAACTACAACTGAAAGCTGGGGAATACAGAGCCCTGTGTTCTTGATTGTGCTCTCCCAGATTAGAGTTTCTGTCAGAGGTGAGAATCGGGGGAAGGGAATAGGTTGTGGTTCAATTGCCATAGACTCACTGTTCTTAATGAGATATAGTAGATTTTATTAAGTAATTATTTCTTCATTTGCTATATGCCTTCAAAAGTTTCCAGAGACTTTAAATGATATTTTCTCTTTTAATTATTATCAGTTATGATTCCACTGAGGTCTAATACCACCATTCCCCATCCAGAAGTCTACACTCCAGAATTCCTCTAATTATCTGCAAAAATTGAAAATTTATCTCATTATTTTTTGAATATATTATGGACATATATTTTGAATTATGTGTCTGAAGTATATTATTTGAATGTTGTTCTATCCTTGAATAATTTTTAGCCTTTCATGTGATTATTGTTAAGGGCTATTTTTAGTGTTGTTTTAGATTTACAAAAAATTGAGGGAGGTGGGACAGAGATTTCCCATATTTCCCCTACCTCCACACATTCATACCTTCCACATTATGAATATCACTCACCAAAATGGTACTCTTTTTTTTGCTTTCTTTTCTTTTCTTTTTTCTTTCCTTTCCCTCCATCTCTTTCTCTCTCTCTCTCTCTTTCCTCCTTTTTTTCTTTCTTTCACTAATGACAAACCTACACTGATACTTCATAATCACCCAAAGCCCATAATTTACCTTATACTTCATTTTTGCTCTTGTGCATTCTATGAAAAAAAATACAGTGATATACAAACATCATTATAATATACAGAGTATTTTCATTGACCAAAAATCCTCTCTGTCCTGCCTATTCATGCCCTCCCCTCTGCCCCAAACCTTCCTGGCAACCACTCATCTCTTACTTTCTTTATAGTTTCTCTTTTCCAGGATGGAATATAGTTGGAATCATACAATATATAGCTTTCAAGATTGGTTTATTTCAGTTAGTAATATGCATTTAATGTTCCTCTATGTCTTTTCGTAGCTTGATAGGTCATTTCTTTTTAGCGCTGAATAATATTTTATTATCTGACTATACAACAGCTTATTCATCCATTCACTTACTGAAAGACATCTTGGTTGTGTCTGCATTTGGGAAGTTATGAATAAAGTTGCTATAAACATCCACATACATGTTTTTGTGTGGACCTAAATTTTCAACTCCTTTCAGTAAATAATACAGCGTATGTTTTCTGGATCATATGGTACAGCAACATAAAAAAAAAAACTTCCAGATTACCTTCCAAGTGGCTTTTTGCATTTCTACCAGCAATGTATGAGCATTTCTGTTGCTCCTTATAGTCAACAGGATTTGGTGTTCTCCGTGTTCCAGATATTGGCCATTATAATAGGCATGCAGTGGTATATCATTTTTGTTTTAATTTGCATTTCCCTGATGAAAGATGATATGGAGCATCTTTTCATATGCTTATTTGCTATTCATTTTGAGCTAATACCTATGAAAGATATAAGGTCCATACTACATTTATCATTTTACATACAGATGTTCTTTTGTTCCAGCACTCTTTGTTGAAGAGATTATTTTAGTTTCATTATATTGTCTTTGCTCCTTTGTAAAGATTAGTTGACTATATTTATGGGGATCTATTTCTAGGTCTTCTACTCCATTCAGTATTCTATTTATCCTTTTGCCAATTCCACATTGTCTTGATTACTGCATGTTTCTAGTAAGTGTTCAAGTTGTGTAGCATCAATCCTAAACTTTGTTATTCAATGTTGTGTTAGCTATTCTAGACTTTTTTCCTTTCCATATAGACTTTGGAATAGTTTGTCAATACACAAAAAATTATTGGCTGGGAGTTTGATTGGGACTGCATTGAATCTATAGATAAAATTAGGAAGAGATGACATCTTGACAATATTGAATCTGTCTATCCATGGACATGGAATATCTCTCTCCATCTATTTAGTTCTTGGATTTCATTCATCAAAGTTTTATAATTTCCTTCACATATATATCTTATTCATATTTAGTTAAATTTGTACCTAAGTAGTTCAGTTTTAGGATTCCGTAGTATATATATATATATTTTTAAGATTTTATTTATTTCTTTGAACAGATAGAGATCATAAGTAGGCAGAGAGGCAGGCAGAGGGAGAGGAGGAAGCAGGCTCCCTGCCGAGCAGAGAGCCCAATATGGGGCTCAATCCCAGGACTGTGGGATCATGACCTGAGCTGAAGGCAGAGGCTTCAAGCCACTGAGCCACCCAGCACCCCAGTATATTATATTTTAAATTTCAAATTCTACTTGTTTATTATGAAATAATTAACAAAATAGAAACAAAAATAGAAAACAATTAACTTCGTATATTAATCGTTTATCCTGAATCCTTTTTATAATCACTCATTAGTTCTAAGGGTTTTTTTGTTGAGTCTTTTAGATTTTCTTTTTTTTTTTTAAGATTTTTATTTATTTATTTGACAGACAGAGATCACAACTAGGCAGGGAGGCAGGCAGAGAGAGGAGGAAGGAGGCTCCCTGCTGAGCAGAGAGCCGGATGCGGGGCTTGATCCCAGGACTCTGGGATCATGACCTGAGCAGAAGGCAGAGGTTTTAACCCACTGAGCCATACAGATGCCCCAACTCTTTTAGATTTTCTATATAAACAATTATATCATCTATAAACAAAGAGAGTTTTCTGTCCTTCTCCCCATTCTGTATGCCTTTTACTTCCTTCTCTTACCTTATTGTATCACTAAGGAATTTCAGTATGATGTTGAAAAGGAGTGGTAAGAGGGGACATCCTTGCCTTGTACCTTAATGGAAAAACTTTGAGTTTGTCACCATTAAGTAAGATGTCAACTGTAGGGTTTTTGTGGATAGTCTTTATGAATTTGAAAAGTTCCCCTATATTCCTACTTTATTAACAGATTTTATCATAAATTGGTATTGAACTCTATTAAATTATTTTTCTGCATCTATTGATATGATAATGTATTTTTTTTTTATTTTTTAACTCCTTAATATAATGGATTACATCAATTGGTTATTTTAAAAAATATTTATTTGAGAGAGAGAGAGCATGTGAGCAGGGGAAGGGCAAATTTCAAGCAGACTGAGTGTGGAGCCAAATGAAAGGCTCAGTCTCACAACCCTGAAGTCACGACCTGAGCCAAAATCAAGAGTTGGATGCTTAACCGACTGAGCCACTCAGGTGTCCCTGATTTTTTTTTTAATATTTATTTACTTATTTTAGAGAAAGAGCACGAATGCAGGGAGGAGAAGAGAGAGAGAATCTTCAAACAGACTCCCCACCAAGCACAGAGCTGGATGTGGGATTTGATCCTGGGACCATTAAGATCATGACCTGAGCTGAAATCAAGAGACTGAGCCATCCAGATGCCCCTATATTAATTGATTTTCAAATATTAGTCAGCCTTGCATATTTAGGACAAATCTTACTTGGTTGTATCATATAAGAATGTGTATTCTGTATAAAGAATCATGTCATCTGCAAAGAGAGAGAGTTTGATTTCTTCATTACCAATTTGGATACTTTTTATTTCTCTTTGTTGTATGATTGCTATTGCTAGGACTTCTAATACTATGTTGAACAAGAGTGGTGAAAGTGGGCATCCTTGTCGTGTTCCTGATCTCAACGGGAAGACTGCAAGCTTTTTCCCATTGAGGATGATATTTGCTGTGGGTCTTTCATAGATAGATTTGATGAAGTTCAGGAATGTTCCCTCAATCCCTATACTTTGAAGCGTTTTAATCAGGAACAGATGCTGGATTTTGTAAAATGCTTTTTCTGCATCAGTTGTGAGGACCATTGTAGTTCTTCTCTCTTCTCTTATTAATTTGTTCTATCACATTGATTGATTTGCGAATGTTGAACCATTCTTGTAGCCCAGCAATGAATCCCACCTGGTCATGGTGGATAATCTTTTTAATGTGCTGTTGGATCCTGTTCCCTAGGATCTTGTTGAGAATCTTAGCATCCATATTCATCAGTGATATTGGTCTGAAATTCTCCTTTTTGGTAGGGTCTTTGCCTGGTTTGGGGATCAAGGTAATGCTGGCTTCATAGAAAGAGTCTGGAAGCTTTCCTTCTGCTTCTATTTTTTGAAACAGCTTCAGGAGAATAGGTGTTATTTCTTCTTTGAAAGTTTGGTAGAATTCCCCCAGGGAATCCATCAGGTCCTGGGATCTTGTTTTTTGGGAGGTTTTTGATCACTGCTTCAATCTCATTACTAGATATTGGTCTATTCAGGTTGTCAATTTCTTCCTGGTTCAATTGTGGGAGTTTATAGTTTTCCAGAATGCATCCATTTCACCTAGGTTGCTTAGCTTATTGGCATATAACTGTTGATAATAACTTCTGATGATTGTTTCTACTTCCTTGGTGTTCGTTGCGATCTCTCCCTTTTTATTCATGATTTTATTAATTTGAGCTTTCTCTCTTTTCTTTTGGATTAGTGTGGCCAATGGTTTATCCATCTTATTGATTCTTTCAAAAAACCAGCTTCTAGTTTCATTGATATGTTCTACTGTATCTCTGGTTTCTACCTCATTGATCTCAGCTCTAATATTGATTATTTCCCTTCTTATGTGTGGAGTTGGTTTGATTTGCTGTTGATTCTCCATTTCTTTAAGGTGTAGAGACAGCTGGTGTGTTCTGGATTTTTCAGGTTTTCTGAGGGAGGCTTGGATGGCTATGTATTTCCCCCTTAGGACCGCCTTTGCTGTATCCCATAGGTTTTGGACCGAAGTGTCTTCATTCTCATTGGTTTCCATGAATTGTTTCAGTTCTTCTTTGATCTCCTGGTTGATCCAAGCATTCTCAAGCAAGGTGGTCTTTAGCTTCCAGGTGTTTGAGTTCCTTCTGAACATTTCCTTGTGACTGAGCTCCAGTTTCAAAGCATTGTGATCTGAGAATGTGCAGGGAATAATCTCAGTCTTTTGGTATCGGTTGAGTCCTGATTTGTGACCCAGTATGTGGTCTGTTCTGGAGAAGGTTCCATGTGCACTTGAGAAGAATGAGTATTCTGTTGTTTTAGCGTGGAATGTTCTGTATATATCTATGAGGTCCATCTGGTCCAATGTGTCATTCAATGCTCTTGTTTCTTTATTGATTTTCTGCTTTGATGATCTATTTCAGAGAGAGGTGTGTTAAGATCTCCTACAATTAGTGTATTCATATCAATATGACTCCTTATCTTGATTAACAGTTTTCTTATGTAATTGACTGCTCCCATATTGGGGGCATAGATATTTACAATTATTAGATCATCTTGGTGGATAGTCCCTTTAAGAATGATGTAGTGTCCTTCTGTATCTCTGAATACAGTCTTTAGTTTAAAATCTAATTTGTCTGATATGAGAATCGCTACCCCGGCCTTCTTTTGAGGCCCATTGGCATGAAAGATGCTTCTCCATCCCTTCATTTTCCGTCTGGGTATATCTTTAGGTTCAAAATGGGTCTCTTGTAGACAACATATGGAAGGGTCCTGTCGTTTTATCCAATCTGCAACCCTGTGCCGTTTTATGGGCGCTACCTCCAAACTACTAAAACTCAAACAACAATTCAGCAACGTGACAGGATACAAAGTCAATGTACAGAAATCAGTGGCTTTCTTATACACTAACAATGAAAATACAGAAAAGGAAATTAGAGAATCAATTCCATTTACTATAACACCAAGAATCACAAGATACCTGGGAATAAACCTAACCAAAGAGGTAAAGGATCTGTACTCGAGGAACTACAGAACACTCATGAAAGAAATTGAAGAAGACATAAAAAGATGGAAGACCATTCCATGCTCTTGGATCGGAAGAATAAACATTGTTAAAATGTCTATACTGCCTAGAGCAATCTATACTTTCAATGCCATTCCGATCAAAATTCCACCAGTATTCCTTAAAGAGATGGAGCAAATAGTCCAAAAATTTGTATGGAATCAGAAGAGACCCCGAATTGCTAAGGAAATGTTGAAAAACAAAAATAAAACGGGGGGGCATCACATTACCTGATTTCAAGCTTTACTACAAAGCTGTGGTCACCAAGACAGCATGGTACTGGCATAAAAACAGACACATAGACCAGTGGAACAGAGTAGAGAGCCCAGATATGGACCCTCAACCCTATGGTCAAATAATCTTTGACAAAACAGGAAAAAATATGCAGTGGAAAAAAAAACAGTCTCTTCAACAAATGGTGCTGGGAAAACTGGGCAGCTATATTTAGAAGAATGAAACTCGACCATTCTCTAACACCATACACAAAGATACACTCAAAGTGGATAAAATACCTCAATGTGAGACAGGAATCCATCAGAATCCTAGAGGAGAACATAGGCAGTAACCTCTTCAATATCAGCCACAGCAACTTCAAGATGTGTCTCCAAAGGCAGAGGAAACAAAAGCGAAAATAAACTTTTGGGACTTCATTAAAATCAAAAGCTTCTGCACAGCAAAGGAAACAGTCAACAAAACAAAGAGGCAACCCATGGAATGGGAGAAGATATTTGCAAATGACAGTACAGACAAAAGGTTGATATCCAGGATCTATAAAGAACTCCTCAAACTCAACACACACAAAATAGACAATCATATCAAAAAATGGGCAGAAGATATGAACAGACACTTCTCCAATGAAGACATACAAATGGCTATCAGACACATGAAAAAATGTTCATCATCACTAGCCCTCAGGGAGATTCAAATTAAAACCACATTGAGATATCACCTTAACACCACTTAGGATGGCCAAAATTAGCAAGACAGGAAACAACATGTGTTGGAGAGGATGTGGAGAAAGGGGAACCCTCTTCCACGGTTGGTGGGAATGCAAGTTGGTGCAGCCTCTTTGGAGAACAGTGTGGAGATTCCTCAAGAAATTAAAAATAGAACTTCCCTATGACCCTGCCATTGCACTACTGGGTATTTACCCCAAAGATACAGATGTAGTGAAAAGAAGGGCCATCTGTACCCCAATGTTTATAGCAGCAATGGCCACAGTCGCCAAACTATGGAAAGAACCAAGATGCCCTTCAACGGACAAATGGATAAGGAAGATATGGTGCATATACACCATGGAGTATTATGCCTCCATCAGAAAGGACGAATACCCAACTTTTGTAGCAACATGGACAGGACTGGAGGAGATTATGCTAAGTGAAATAAGTCAAGCACAGAGAGTCAATTATCATATGGTTTCACTTATTTGTGGAGCATAATAAATAGCATGGAGGACATGGGGAGATAGAGAGGAGAAGGGAGTTGGGGGAAATTGGAAGGGGTGGTGAACCATGAGAGACTATGGACTCTGAAAAACAATCTGAGGTTTTTGAAGGGGTGGGGGATGGGAGGTAGGGGTACCAGGTGGTGGGTATTATAGAGGGCATGGATTGTATGGAGCACTGGGTGTGGTGCAAAAATAATGAATACTGTTATGCTGAAAATAAATAAAAAGTAAATTTAAAAAAAGAAAAGAAAGGAAAAAATGTGTATTCTGCCTGTGTTGGACAAAGTAGTTTAGATATCAATTATATTCAGTTGATAGTGTTTTTGAATTCAGTTATATTGAAATAACTTTATATGATGACCCATGACAACTATACTTATCATGGCGAGTATATTATAAAGTATATAATTGTGAAATCACTATGTTGTACACTTGAAACTAATATAATATTGTGTGTTGCCTATATCTCAATAAAAAGTAGGCAAAGAGAATTAAGATGTATAAATATAGAGTTATAAAATAAATGAGTTATAGGGATCAAAAGTACAGCATAAAGAATATAATCGATAATATTGTAATAACTTTGTGTGATGACAGGTGGTAATTTTACTTATTGTGGTGAGTACTGTGTAATATATAAACTTGTCCAATAACTATTTTCTACACCTGAAACTAATATAACATCCTTTGTCAACTATACTTAAATAAAAAGCTGATAATAAATACAAAACGTTTTAAATAAATAAATATGTGAAACCTGCTTATAGAAAGAGACTTAGAAAAATAAAGGTTTGGGGCACCTGGGTGGCACAGCTGGTTAAGCATCTGGCTCTTGATTTCACCTCAGGTCATGGTCTCAGAGTCCTGGGATCAAGCCCTGCATCCAGCTCCATGTTCAATGGGGCTTCTGCTTGAGGATTATCTCCCTCTCACACACTCATTCTCTCACTCTCTCTCTCTAAAATAAATAAATCTTTTAAAAATTTTTGCTTTAATTTTTGCCTTCACTTATTCTTTCATTAGTCTTTCTTTCATTATGTAGCTCTATGTTTCTGACCTATATTTTTCTTTTCTTCTTTAAAAACTTCTTTTTTAAAAAGATTTTATTTATTTATTTGACAAATAGAGATAAAGTAGGCAGAGAGGCAGGCAGAGAGAGAGAGAGAGAGAGAGGAGGAAACGGGCTCCCCGCTGAGCAGAGAGCGTGATGTGGGGCTTCTTCTTAACATTTTTTGCAAGGCAGATCTACTGGCAACGAATTCCTTAATTTTTGTCTTTCTAGAAAAAGATCTTTACTTTTCCTTCACTTTGAAACATAACTTTTCAGGACATAAAATTCTAGGTTGGTGTTTTTTTCTAGCAACACTAAATATTTCATTCCACTCTGTTCTTGCTTTCATGGTTTCTGAGAACTCTGATGTAATTCTTATCTATGCTATAGGTAAGGTATTTTCTCCCCATGACTTTTTTTTAGGATTTTTCTGTTTCTGATTTTCTGTAGCTTGAAGATGATATGCCTTAGTTATTTTGGCATTTATCCTGGTTAGTGTTCTCTGAGCTTCCTGAATTTGTGATTTGGTGTCTGAAATTAATTTGGGGAAAATATCAGTTATAATGTATTGAATATTTCTTCTGTTTCTTTTTCTTTTTTCTTCCTAGTATTACTACTATATGTATATACCTTTTGTAGTTGGCCCACAGTCTGGATATTTTATTCTGGTTTCTTCAATGTCTGTTATCTTTGTCTTTTAATTTTTGAAAATTCTATTGATACATCTTTTGCTCAGAGGTTGTTTCATCACCCATGTTAAATCTGTCAATAAGCCCATCAAAACCATTCTTCAGCGGTACCTGGGTGGCTTAGTCAGTTAGGTGGCTGTCTTCAGCTCAGGTCATGATCTGAGGGTCCTGGAATGAGACTTGATAGTTCTCAAAGATATCTTACCACTTTATGCTTAGCAGGGAGTCTGCTTCTCCCTCTCCTATGTTCTTGCTCTCACTCTCTCTCTTGTTCTCTCTCAAGTAAATAAATAAAATATTTAAAACAAACAAACAATTCTTCATTGCTGTTACAATGTTTTTGATCTTTAGCTTTTCTTTTTTCATTGTTTCTTAGGATTTCCATATACCTGCTTACATTGGATATCTATTCTTGAATGCTATCTTCTTTATCCATTGAAACCTTCAACATATGATTCATAGTTGTTTTCAACTTGTAGTCTGATAATTCCTGCATGTCTGGTTTCTGATGCTTGCTCCATGTCTTCAAATTGTGTTTTTTGCCCTTTTGGTATGCCCTGTAGCTTTGGTTTTGTTTGTTTTGTTTTGTCTTTTTCTTGATAGCTGGACATAATATACTGATAAAGAAGAACTGCCATAAAGACGCTGTTAGTAATGTGGTTATCAATTATCAGGGGAGGGGAAATATTCTATGGTTGTGTCAGTTTTTTATTTAGCCTATGCCTCTGGACTATAAACTTTGTAAGTATTTCTTTGTTTTTTTTTCTCTCCTATTAGGTGAAGCAAGAAGGCTAAAGTCAGTTGGACTTGGGGTTTCCCCTTCCTAGATCAGTTAGGCTCTGATAATACCCCAGCAGGTTAAGTTGTAGTTAACTAGTTTCCATTGAGCATAGATCTTGTTAAGAAGAACTGAGTGCTGGGGCACCTGGGTGGCTCAATGGGTTAAAGCCTCTGCCTTCAGTTCAGGTCATGATTCCGGGGTCCTGGGATCAAGACCTGCATCAGGCTCTCTGCTCAGAGGGGAGCCTGCTTCCTTCCCTCTCTCTGCCTGCCTCTCTGCCTAACGTGTGATCTCTGCCTGTGAAATAAATAAAATCTTTTAATTAAAAAAAAAAAAAAGAAAAAGAAGAAGAAAAACTGAGTCCTCTAATGGATTTCAGAAGGGTTCCTTTTCTCTCTCCCTGCCCAAAGTCCAAGTAGATTTATCTGATATTGACTGTGGGAATCTGACTGAACTCCTAGAAGTGTAGCTCACAATATTCTGGGGACCTCCTATGACTGTGTTCCGCTGGATTTTTTTACTTGTAGGATTCTCCAAGTTGGGCCTTCAGCAATTTGTTAATTACAATTCATGTTTTCCCACCACGGTGCTGGTTTCCTCAGTGGTTTCTGCTCCCGAGTCTCTGCTCCAGTAAGTTATGACTCCCAGTATTTGCTTTTGTGAGCAGCAGTTTGCCCTGCATCCTCCCAATTCTTTTTTCTGTCTGTTCAGTTTTTTGCTTGTTGTTAGAACTGAGTGACAACTTCCAAACTTGGAGCACTAGAAACTGGAATTCGATTCATGTTCAATTCTTCATTTGCTTGGTGCTTTTGACTCAGTGTCAAATATATATAAGTTATATAAATATTTAATTGGCTTCTATTTATATTACAGTATTACATGCTTTCTTTATTTATTTATTTATTTATTTATTTATTTATTTCAAATAAATGGGACGATGTTTTCTCCTTTCAGAAGGGTTCTGTATTCTCCGTACTTGAGCAAATAGAGACTAGCAATCTAGGATCACTTCATTCCAATTTCCCAAACTAAGTCATTTTGAAGTATACTTCATTTCCTGAAAATGCTTGTATCTATTATGTTTAGCCTTACTCTTAACTCCTGGTCTTCCAATTTGAGGCATCTGTCAAAATTTCTATTCAGCCTCTGAATCTTTTAATTATTTATTCCAGATTTGGCAACTAAAGGCCTCTATGGTAAGAAGGGTTTCCAATGCTACCGCTTCCTGCATTCCTTTCTCTTCAAACACCGGCTTGATATTCTCTAACTGATTTGTTACTCTCTGATGTTATTTAACATTATTATTTTTATTTTTTTAATTTAAATTCACTTAGCCAGTATATCATCTTTAGGTTTTGGTGTGGTGTTCAGTGATTTATCAGTTGCATATTACACCCAGTGCTCATCACTATACGTGCCCTCCTTAATGCCTGTCACCCAGTTACCCTATACCACCACCCCCCTTTCCACAACCCTCGGTTTGTTTCCCAGAGTCAAAAATTTCTTATGGTTTTTCTCCCTCTTTGATAACTTCCCTCCTTTCCCCTATGATCCTCTGTGCTACTCCTTATATTCCACATATGAGTGAAACCATATGATAATTGTCTTTCTCTGATTGACTTATTTCACTTAGTGTAATACCTTCCAGTTCCATCCATGTTGATGCTAATTGTAGATGTTCATTCTTTCTGATGCCTGAGTAATATTCCATTGTATACATGAACCATATCTTCTTTATCTGTTCATCTGTTGAAGGACATCTCAGCTCCTTCCACAGTTTGGTTATTGTGGACGTTGCAACTGTGAACATTGGGGTGCAGGTGCCCCTTCTTTTCACTGCATCTGTATCTTCGGGATAAATACCCAGTAGCACAATTGCCAGGTCATAGGGTAGCTCTATTTTTAACTTCCTGAGGAACCTCCATACTGTTTTCTAGAGTAGTTATAGCACCTTGCATTCCCACCAACAGTATAAGAGGATTCCCCTTTCTCCACATTTTCACCAACATTTGTTCTCCCTGTCTTGTTATTTTAGCCATTCTAACTGATGTCAGGTGGTATCTCATTGTGGTTTTGATTTGTATTTTCCTGATGACAAGTGATGTGGAACATTTTTTTCATGTGTCTATTCATATCTTCTGCTCATTTATTTTAAAATAAATCTAGACAGTGTAGGTGTTCTCAGCAGAAAGGTTGATCTAATATCCTAATTCAGAATATTGCTCCTCATCACTGGATCTTATTCATTTTTATATCCTAGTAATAAGCCATAATCATCAGAAAAGAGGTGCTCAATAAATATTTTTTCTGAATAATTACACATAGCATTAATATTTAGCACATTTAATGTGGATAATTATTTTTTAGAGAAATGGAAACAAACACTTTTTTCATGTTTCAATATGACTACCTTTTTGCATTTTTAATAATTGATTATACTAGTGTTTTCTTAAGTCTTGATTGGAATAAACATGGAAGATAAAATATTAGTCCTAGTTTCTAGCTGTGCCATGTGCCTGCCCCTGTTCAGTTTTAACTGTACAAAATCTGCCAAGAACATGCTCAACTTTACTGTGTCCAACAAGAAGTGTACCTGAGAATGTAATGAATTTCTTTCTACTGATATAGTGGGGATAAAAATAATTCATTACTTTATGCAATGTGTATTACTGGGCTTTAATTGACCAGTGAACATCAGATTTCATCCATCCAACTTAATCCCTTCAATATATATGGAGGGCTTACTTCAATGCCCCGACACACTGCATAGTCAGTGTTTAGTCCATTATTTATTCTTTTTTTTAAAGATCTTTTATATTTATTTGATAAAGAGAGAGAGAAAACACAAGCAGGTAGAGTGAGAGAGGGAGAAGCAGGCTTCCCACTGAGCAAGGAGCCCGATGTGGAGCTTGAGCCCAGGACCCCGGGATCATAACCTGAGCTGAAGACAGACACTTAATGACTGAGCCACCCAGGTGCCCCCATTATTTATTCTTATTATGTCATTTATCTTCTCAATTCAGACTACTTTCTACTAACTGCCCCTTACAAGAACTGGTCTTGTGTGTCCTATGAACCTAGAGGTGGTCTGTGATGTCTTCTGATAAAAGAGGTGGTTTTTTTGTTTGTTCTTTTTTCCTGGTCCTTTTAAGTGGTGCAGTTGATTGCAGCTGCTTTTTTGGCAAAAGATCCTGACATATCATCTCTGAGACTTGATAGTTCTCAAAGATATCTTACCACTTTTTGCTTTCATTCAGCCATTTATTCAATGGATATGTATTGAGTGTATCCTATGTGCTAGGCACTAAGAATATAGAGACAAAAAAATAAAAGCAGTCATTTTGCTTGTGTAGTGAGAAATGAATTGTAACATTGAGAGCTTCTAGTGACATAAACTCTACATTTGAATGTAGATGAATATGTATAAAACAAGCCAGCACACTGATGCTATCTTCCTCACTTTTAAACAGTATGGATTTCAATATATGAAACAGGACCAGTTAGTTCTTTGTTAAGCAACAGCCCCTAGTTCTCTCATTTAAAAAAAAAAAAAAATTCTAACAACTCAAAGCCCCACATCAGCTCATTTTCTTATTCCTTTAAACCATAATGCTGGAGGGACACTCACCAAGCATCTGTCACATTTCCTTTGAGTATAACTTATACAGTTGTTTCAAAGTTCATCCTATTTCCCAATGCCTAACAAAAGCTCAAGAAGCACTTCTAACTCTCTCTCTCTTTTTTTTTTTACAAAAATCCTGTAGGTGGACTCAAAATCTGTATCCCTGGCATCTTTGTAGTTCACTGCATGTGCCATACGCTCTGCCTCAATGCTCAAGCATTAAGATTCCAGTCTCTTATGCACTCCATATATACCATAGTAATCTGTATATACTTGTGGATGTTTGATGGATGTCTCAGAATTGACTTGCCTTTTAATATTAGCTACTTCTATCAAAAATTTTTATTTTATTTGAAGTTGCCATAACAGGAAGGGAGTTCTTCATTCCATGATATCTGATTTATCTATAAAATCTCTGGGTGCTATCACTAAACTCAAGCAATTGATTGATTGTTTAATTGATTGCCAGTTTTAGCCTTCTCTTATCTAACCTTCTTCTGTATAACAGGTCACACAAAAACTGGTCTGCCATCATCTGAGAGTGTAATGAATTTCTTTCTACTGATATACTGATTGGGAGAGGAAACTCTCAAGGCTCATGCATGAATGCTGGAGTCCTATAGGAATATTGGGACCACTAAATGAACTCAGGGAAATAAACTGAATTCAAAGAAACTATTACCTGAATGCATATGAAAAAGTATTTCAAGTACATGTTTAGGAATCCTAGAGCTGGATCAACTTTCTAAATTAGTGTTATAGAACAATGGCAATAATAACCTATTTTATTTCAGTCTTGCTGTGTGCCAAACACTGTGCTAAGTATTTTTACAAGATTCCTATTATGGAATCCTTATCAAAATCTTACCAAGCATGTGCTATTACCAATCAATAAACTGGAAACTAAATCTACATATCCTAATGAACTTGCAGAAAGTCATATTGTTACTGAAGGAACATGTAAATGCTTAATGCACATATGAAAAAAACCCTGCCATAAATCAGGGGCCTGTGAACTTTTTCTGAAAAGGATCAGGTGGGAACTATTTTAGGTTTTGTAATCCATATTGTCTTTGCAACAACTAATCAACTGTTCATAATATACTGTAAAAGAAGCCAAAGATAAAAAGATGAGAGAAAAAGATGGTTATGTCTATGTTTCAATAAAACTTATTTACAAAAACAAGTGACTGACCAGATTTTTCAGGACTGGTCAGACTTGACCATAGGCTGTAATGACTAAACCTCTAACACATGATATTAAATTTTAATTAAAATTACTTTCATGAATGACTAAATTTTGTTTTAAAATGTAGGGAAATTAAATGCAGCATACTCTTTCTGAGGTATTTACACCAATATATAACTTCACAAAAAAGAATCAAGTTTTACTGAATCATTTTTATTCAGAATGGGTTAAACTGCAAAACCTTTTCCATGATCAAACTTACATAGTTTATCATAACAAAAACACTGTTCTATATTTAGCCTCTGTCTGCCAAGGAATTCAATCTCTGTTAAAACATTATCTCATTAATCCTGCCTACAATCCTGTGAGGGAGGGAAATGACAAGTATTAAGAAATGTTCAGTCTTGGGGCGCCTGGGTGGCTCAGTGGATTAAGCTGCTGCCTTCGGCTCAGGTCATGATCTCAGTGTCCTGGGATTGAGCCCCGCATTGGGCTCTTTGCTCAGCGGGAGCCTGCTTCTCTCTCTCTCTCTGCCTGACTCTCCACCTACTTGTGATTTCTCTCTCTGTCAAATAAATAAATAAAATCTTTAAAAAAAAAAAAAAAAAAAGAAATGTTCAGTCTTTTAGATTCAGTTCAAAAGTTGCAAGAAGCTGAGTGACAAGTGCTTGCTGTCCTCATAGTTACCTAATATCCTTAAAATATGAGCTTAGAGTCTTTCAGAGACTCAGCCTGGTGCTTCTGGAAAAAGGGATCCAGCACTAGGAAATCCACTCCTTAAAATGTCCCTTTTTAGGGCTGTATCTTCCACAAGGATTTGATTCCCATGGAATTTTTCATTTGTTCTTGTGTTATACAGATGCTTTGTTCTACAAACCAGCTGTTCTCTTTCTTCCGGCTGATGACTGAATTTCAGTAGTGGGAAGAGAACCAGAAAAGTAAGATACTTTGGGTCTTTATTTCATATCTATCTATCTATTTTCTTCATTACATATATGTCTTTGTTGTATATATTTACCACTGCATGATAATACCTGATAATAATTTAGGTATAAAATAAGGCAATAAGTTTTATCCTTTTAGGTCATAGTGATAACCATCATAAATATAATACTGAAAGCTGTTCAAATTAAAGCATAATCTTCTTTAATTCCTATTTCCATCAGGCCATGGCCCTGTGCCAACACCTATAAAGGATCCATATTATCCTTATCTAATTCACCTATTTTGATGTATCCTTTGAGCCTTTCAGAAACTCAGACCAGTACCAGTAACCCCATTTCTCAGACTTCCTGATTTATGTCTGTATACAGTTTAGGCAGACTATATAATACCTCCATAGATTATGGATGTATTCCTGGAAATACATATCTGACCATGAAGCTCCTTCTATTAAGAATTCCTGTCTCATCTTTTCCCACTATTTTATGTTCCTCCTTTTAGTAAGAACTTCTTTCGAGCTCCTTTTCTTTAGGATGTCTTTCATGATCAAAGCAACTCAAAGGAGGGATCCGTTTATTTTAAAAATAGTTATGGACTCCCCATTATATATGACATATGATGCCAGTGACTTTGAGGCTTTTTTTGATAAGTTAGTACCTTCTTAAAGAAGTATAAAATATAAATATCACTACATTGCATACTCAAAATTAACACTGTATGTTAACTATAATTCATTAAAAATAAATAGACGGACATTTAAAAAACCCCAAACTTCTCAGTAAAGTATAGGTAGATAAATATGTCTTAGGATAGGCAAAACACAGGTGTGCAAACACATACATGCACACACAAGAATAACACAAAGTAGAAAATATATATTGTCAATAATAACTTACTTTGAAATGTTATATGGAGATACCATTAAAATCTAGATTTTTATAAACTTTTCCAAGATATGTAGAAAGCATAACAAATAAACCTAAAAGAGTAGGGAAGATGAGCTACAAGAAAGAAGACAGTGTAATCAGAAAGTTAGAAGAACCAGATAGGTGTGTTTCCATGGAAGCAAGAAAAATGATTTACTCAACATTGTTATATGTTGTATATCAATGGTTTTGAGAACTAAGAGATTATTGTGACTTTTAGAAAAGGAATGTTTTGTAAGAATGTTAAGAGAACCAAGGTCCAGTGTTCCTACCTAGTAGATAATAGAGAGTAAAAGCACCAGTTATAGATTACAATATTAATTTTTTTCATCCTTTCATTCAACAAATGTTATGAATGTATATGAAGTGTGTAGTAGAATAATAGGGATGATAGGATGGTATAAAAATAATGAACCATAGATGAACCCTGACTTTCAGTTACTTAATAAAAAACCATGAATGCCCAACAATGCTTCAGGGACTGAAGCATTGGAGTTTCAATGCAAAACATGGTTCTTTCTTCAATCATACATTAAGTCATTCAACAAACATTAGTAAGTGCTAGAAATGGGAGTTACATGAGACAAATAAAACATGATCCTTACTTCAGCAAAGTTCACACTTTCATAATATGCAGACAAGATTCAACACAACTTCTGGAATTATGGCACACAGAAAATGTTATGGGCCATAATAGAGAAAACACTTTAATTTTTTAAAAAAGGGTAAGTTTAAAAAATTCCCTTTGGAGTTTAGAAAATGATGAAAAAGAGCCTCTATAGAATTATGGGATTATGGGAGAATTATTGAAGGATGATTTATTTATTTATTTTTAAGATGAAATGACCTAAGCATATTTCATAAGCTCTGGGAATAGGAACAGGAAAGACAGACCAGAATTTAAAAGAGTGAAAATTTTAAGTGAAGCAATGAATTCCTTGATCTGTATTATCTCGCATCAATATGATCAGCTTTAAATGTACATGTTTATAGTTCAAGTAATTAATAAAATATGGTTCTAGTGGTATACTAGTGAAATAATACATTTAAGATCTATGGGCCTTGACAGCTTTCAGCCACATTGTGTATACACCAAATTTGGATGCTTAGCATTTTTAATGAGTGGGAATTTTGAGCCATCACATGGGGGCACTGTCTCCCAGACAACAGTTTAGTGTCAATAAAGTCACTATTTTATCTTTACAACAATGTTTATGTAATTATTTGAAAATTTTACATATTTTTATCTTTATTCTTTCATAAAGATGAATTTACAATGGAGATGTGAGAGTAATGATACACACATAAAGAGGAGTAATTCTTACAAATTTTATAAAATTGATTTGGAGGTAGAAATCAGCAGGCAGAACAATTAGCTTCAGTTAGAAACTCTCCAAAATTAGGTTAATTAATTGAATATTAAATTATGAGGAATAAGTACATTTTAAAACATCTTCAAAGCATTTGAATTATATGACTAGTTTATATGTAAATGGCATATGTTTGGGGGAACTTTGTTATGACTTTAACTTTGAAAAGAATCTTTCATCTACTTGTAAATTTTCTTCTTGGTATATTAAATATTGGTAAATATGCTCAAAATATATTCCTCATCAATTTAAAGGGTAGCTTTTATTGTATATAAATTGCTGTCTCCAATACTAATATTCCAGGGAACGCTGCTCCTTCAGGTTGCAAATAAGTACCATATAAGTGCTCTATATTCATTTAAGTTCAGAAAGTGTGGGTTATTTCAAATTAAAAAGAATTTTTAGTATAAGACTGCTCAGGATGTTTACTATGTTTACTATGCAGATGTGCATTTTTTTTCTCCAAGAAGAGGGTAAGGTACAAAGCACTTATTAATATCCACCAGACCAGTGTTCTGCGAAACATGACTTGAAAAGTGTCCTGTACTTTCTTTAGCAGAATTCTTAAAGCAGCACTGGATGTGATGCATAAACAATAAATTTTGGAACACTGAAAAAAACTAAATAAAATTTTAAGAGAATTCTTAAGGCAAACCCATAATAAGCTCTTCCATTTATTAAGCCCACATATGACTCATTGGTCCTCACTCTGTTAGCTCCTTCTTCGACATGACAATTTTTCAGATATTTGAAGAAAGCTTACATGTCCTCTACTAGATCCTTTCTTCTTCTAGATGAGCAAACCTCATTCTTACAATTGTATGACATATAAAGGAGCTATTATATCAACTTCTTTCCCTGTGTCTACTAGAAGTAGGCAACTAAATGTGATCGCTCAACTCTTTGTACTTTCATAGAAGCATATTGTTGGCTGTTATCAAGCTTACTTACAGTTAAGAAAAATCACAACTATAGCCAAACAAGATTTCCCCATCTATACTTACATAGTTAACTATTTGAAGTTAAGTTTTATAGCTAATCTCATCTCATTTTAATCAAGAGACGCCTATATTATAGATTATCTTAAAAGGCAACTTTCTAGCCCTCCACCACGATCAAATTATTTGTGAGCTGCAAAAAGACACATATATCTCTACATCTAAAATAGTTTATTCTTGGTGCTGTATTGTTGTTTGCCAACTTTATACTTGTAAAACAAGACAAAATACATATATGCATAGATATATGTATTTTGTGTATGTGCATATATACATATGTATATTTTGTACTTTAAACAAGAAGTAAGAAATAAACAAGCTATGAGATTCCTATTGTGAAAACTTAAATTCTGAAATTTAATTTAGTTTCCTCTTTCCCTCTTGCCCCCACCTAAAAAAGTCTGGTCTTTAATTCAGGATAGGAAAACAATAGTCAGAGTTACTGATTGAAGCAGTCAAGTGTTATCTTATTTCTAAGACTGAAGGGGAAGCAAAACAAAACAAAACATTTACTTTGGATAAGGGCCAACATATTTGCAAAAGCTACAAAGAGTTGCCCAACAATGAATCACTGAATAATTATTTCTTATATGTTCTTATAAATCCTCCTTTTGGAAAAAAAAAAAAAAAAGAGAGAGAGAGAGAAAGAAAAGAGTTAATGAGATTGTGGTGTTTCAAGAGTAGTGCAAAAACAATGTAGGTAAACACGTAGAGAAATTAGTTCTGAAGTGTGGGATAATTGTAGAGGGCCCTGGGCAAAAAACAAAACATAGATGTGCAGGAGTCATAGCACATCTTGTCTTCACTTGTCTTTGTTAGTGCAAGTGAAAAGGTTAATGCCGTTCAGTTCCATCAACACAGAGTGAGGAACTGTGGCACCTTTGAATTCTAAAGTTACCCACAGTACAACTGATTTAATTCCTGTGAGAATGGTACTATTTACAAGTTTGCTCAGGAATATGAATGCCAATTAACCATGTGCTCCTGCTCCTGTACAATGTCTCTCTCTCTCTCTCCTTTAAAAATGTTTTTTGTTATTGAGAAATTGTTTTAAAAAATCATTATTACATGGAAAGATTCACTGTTACTTGAAGCTATCCTTTGATGGAAAGAAAAATTCTCAAATGCATGCTGGCCCAAAGCATTAAGTCTCCCCTAAGAACAAGATCATATCAGATATTACATTATCACATTCATCCTTAAAATCTAAAACCTCAGATAATCTTAAGCCTTTGGGGGTTTTTTGCTATTGTGGCTAGTAAATGCATTACTAGCTTTGAATATTCAGATATAATTTGCCATTTTTAGGTATCAAGACACCAATATGTATATGTTTATGTATGTGCAGTGCTATTCCGGACATTCAGCCATCAGGCAACAGCTTTATTCACCCTTCTTGCTTCAGCTTCATTTCCCTATACCCTTCCCTTTTGCTGAATATCATCCGGTCCACTTTCAAAACACCTCTCCACATACCCTCCCAACCCATTATTACTTTTCAATTTCTACGACTACCATCCTCCTCATACTCATTTTGCTTCTCTTCTCTCATTCAATTAAAGGCTGATCTCAGATTTGGGGAGGAAATTCCCTGATGTTCTTAGGGATGGAGGGAGGAACCACACCAGGTATTAGATGGAGAACATAGTCATCCTCTTTTCAGATTGATGGTTATGAAATATAAACTACCACAGATCAAAGCCAGAGTTCATGGACCTGAATGCTCCATTAATGATGATCAGCAGGATTTGGATGTGGCTGAAGCTGGACCTAACAAACAACATAGGTGGGACCACTCTGAAGACAACACTCAGTGGAGGGGACTAAGGGCAAAAGGAGCAGCATGTTCAGTATTTGCTGAAAGTTGATAGTACAATAATAATATATCTTGATCACATATCCTTGTATCTTTATATTGTTCCTGGAGGCTTTATAATATGTCATACTTTTTTGAGATTTTACTTATTATTTATTTGAAAGGGAGAGAGGCAGTGAGAGCACATGAGCGGGTGGTGGAGGGAACAACAAAGAGAGAGGGAGAAGCAGACTCCCTGCTGAGCAAGAAGCCTAATTGGGGGGAGTGGGGAGCTTGATTCCAGGACCCTGAGATCATGAGCTGAGCGGAAGGCAGACTCTTAACTTACTGAGCCACCCAGGTGCCCCATACGTCATACATTTTAAATTAGAATATGTAAACATTTAATTTCATTGGTGTTTTAAATTTTATGACTTTTAAACACATATAAAATTCAAGTATTTACTCTGGCATTTCCGTTTTAGCATCAGTATACTGAAAAAATATCTCAGTGCTGTCATTTGCTTTGGTTTTGCACCTATTAATAATTGACAATGTGATTTGGTCTCTGTAATAAATTTCTTATTGATTTCTGCTCTTATTTTAACAGCCATTTAACTGACTACCATTCTGGTCTCTCTTATCTGTCTTGCTGATCTTTCCTTTACCAACCAGTGTTTTGGTTCTTCTTGCCCACCTCATTAAACAGGTCATTCTGTTTTTCTCTACCAGTTTCCGGTAGTCTTCAGCCAAAATATAAGTTTCTGTTAGAATATAAAGGCTGCAAACCTGTATTATGTTTTTAAAGTAATGTATAAGAAATGCAGCATAGGGGCCTCTGGGTGCCACAGTAGGTTAAGCATCTGTCTTTGGCTCAGGCCAGGATCTCAGGGTCTTGGGATCAAGTACCACATTGTCGGGCTCCCTGCTCAATGGGAAGCCTGCTTCTCCCTCTCCTGCTGCCACTCTCCCTGCTTGTGCCCTCTCTCCCACTCTCTCTGTCAAAAAAAAAAAAAGAAAAAGAAAAAGAAAAAGGCAGAAGCATAATTTTTAAGTCTTTTGGGGGGGGAGGTGTTGTCACCCAGAATAAAGTTTTCTTCTTTAGTACGTAAAGACCCTACACCAAAAAAAAGTCTTTATATACTAAGGAAGGAAAAATAAAGACAGCATCACTGGGATTTGTCTGGGAGCAAGTTTTCCGTACTTTCTTCCCTGGTAAACATGTAATTCATGTCAGCAGAGGCCACAGAAGTGAGTGGGCACAAACAGCAAATTGCAAACCCAGGTGGACAGTTCACCTCATACCTCACACCTCACCTTAGACCACATTAGTATCACTTATTCAGAGGAGTGCACAGAAGTCTGCTGATGCATGTCTAAACTAGGAAATAACAAACATGACTAAGATCACTGTTCAGGTAATGAGGATTATCTTTCCTGTTACCAATGACATAAATGAGGTGACTGGACATTTAGAAACTAATATGACCTCAAGGGTTTTCACTCAAGGGTATCACTGATTGCCTACTTAATGCCAATTATATGTTATTTTTATTTTTCTGTTAATTAAATTTCTTTCTAAAATAATAAAAGGATTGCTTTCATGTAACAGATATTTTCCTGAATGACAGGGGTAAAAAATGTCCTAGAAAGGCAGTATTCCAAATGACTAGGGTATTTTCACAAGGATGCCATTGTATGAGTAGCTTAGATGAGTCTTTTCAAAGGTATCATAATTTTTTTAACTGAATTAATCAATTATAACTGTGAGGCTGCAACCTAGAGGAAATCTCAACAGAACATTTTCTTTTAATATGTTATTTATTTATTTGACCAAGACAAAGCATAAGCAGGCAGAGGGAGAGGAAGACGCAGAACCCCCACTAAGCAGGAAGCCTTGAGGTGGGGTTCCATCCCAGGACCCTGTCATCATGACCTGAGCTGAGATCAGATGCTTAACGGACTGAGCCACCCAGCCACCCCTCAACAGAACATTTTGTAGTAGATGTATATGTATACTTGTAGATGAGAAAGAGAAAAGGATTGAGAGAGGCATTAAAATGTCATTAGAGCATTATTTGAGAAACAAATCAGAAAGAGGAAGACTAGCCGATGCACTTTTCAGGCATGAGGAGGAAGGCCTCTACCTCTTAATCACTTTTAATGGTGATCTCACCAGAATCATCTTGATACTTGGTCCCTTCTTATTCTTGAGCCTTGCTAGTAGGTTCATGGTATCTTTAAACTTCCTCACAACCATCTGGACTATAGATAATGCAATTATCTATAGTTACAGCAACAGCAACAGGAGGACTTTATGGAAAAGGAAGAACTGAAGTGGGATGGGAAAAACTAGAGGACTGGGGACTGTGGGGAGGTCACTTTGTCACACTGTCTCTCATTTTCAAATGGAATCTGTTCTAAAATTTGATATGCCAGAAAATCCCCACTAGGGTTACAATGGCCTGGAGCATTCAGTGTACTTTCTAACAAGAATTCTGATTTAAGTGTGATTGAGAAATTTTGAAAGCCTCTTGCTACTTTAACAATGTAGTAAAAAATACTGACTAGGCTTTTAGGGATAGTGTCTCAGAGACTCGGGGGAAATTGAAGAGAACAGCCTGGACCTTTATTACTATAGGGAACATTGTATTACTAGAAAAGGAATTTAAGAATCACTTTCGATTCTTCCTCTCAAATGAATTAATAATATTCCAGTAAATATTCATCCCCATATTAACACTTATTATCTTAGTTGTCAAAAGGTAAGGTTCTAGAGCCATCTTCCTGGATCCTGGCAACACTACTGTCTTCCTGTGTAACCTGAGGTCAATTACATACCTCTCTGGACCTCAGTGTTTTCATCAGTATAATGAAGATAATAGCACCTGCCTCTTAGGTCTGTTATGAGAATTATATAAGTTAACACCTATTAAGAGCTTAGAATTGGCCCTGGCATAAAGTTAAGTACTCAATAAATGTTCATTATATTTTTCCATTCACAGATAATAATTAAAAAATAATAAATATATTATCTTTCCATAAGATGGGTGCAGAAAACATGTTGGTACCACACTGCTGTCTTCAACATACAACTTCTCTGAACTTCAATTCATATTTGGACAGGGCATAATGGTGGGATGGTGGTAATACTTATGTCATAAATATATTTTGACTGTTAAATATATAATCTTTTCTTCCAGAGTATTTCAACATTTTGAATCTTTCTTTGCAAGACTCTAGTACATTTTTGAGGATGTTATTACATACAAGTTCACATTAATATTGATTCTGAGCATAAGGCCTAACTTTCATAGAGAAGTACAGTCCTTTTATCAAATACCAAAGTTTTTTTTTTTTTTTTAAGATTTTATTTATTTACCTGACAGAGAGAGATCACAAGTAGGCAGAGAGGCAGGCATAGAGAGAGAGAGAGAGAGAAACAGGCTCTCTGCTGAGCAGAGAGCCGGATGCGGGACTCGATCCCAGGACCCTGAGATCATGACCCGAGCCAAAGGCAGTGGCTTAACCCACTGAGCCACCCAGGCGCCCTCAAATACCAAAGTTTAAGAAACTGGCATCTCAGGGTACCTAATGAATCCTCATTATCATAACTTGAGAAAATACAAGAGCAGAAGCAGATCATGCAAAAGATGTCATGGAAGGAAGGAGTCATGTCAATTGTGGAAAAATAATTTTAAAATCTATCAGGTGTCCTTGAAGAAAAGCTGACAGACTCAAGGCAACCAGGAAAGAGAAGTAAAGACTAGCAGTGAACAAGCTTCAATAAAGAATTCTTAATATAGACCCTTAAAATTCAAAAACATTCAATCTATCAACATGGAAAGTAACATAGATGTTAATTATAGATTTTAAAGACTTCACTAAGGAGCGACAATGTATAATTATTAATATATACCTCATCCCCTGCCAAAATCTATACAGATGGTCAAAGGACAATGCAAAACTAGGACAAACAAAAACTCCCTGCCCTGAACCTGTCTTTAACTTAAGCCAAGCTTCTTCAGAGTGTAATGAATAATCCTTGGTTTCCGTTTTATACTTTCATTTACACCTCCTCCTCCAAAAAGACATCTGCCCCCACCCTCTTTTGAAACTTCTCATTCTGAGGTCATTTAATGATTACTTCATTGCAAAATCAAGTCAATGATCTATTTTTCTTTCTTTTCTCTCATGTGTACTAAAGCTTCCTACCACATTTAATACAATTAACCTAAAAATACCATTATCCATTTTCCATAACAATCGTTTTTCTTTTTTTTTTTTTTAATATTTTATTTATTTATTTGACAGAGATCACAAGTAGGCAGAGAAGCAGGAAGAGAGAGAGGGGGAAGCAGGCTCCCTGCTGAGCAGAGAGCCTGATGTGGGGCTCAATCCCAGGACCCTGGGATCATGACCTGAGCCGAAGGCAGAGGCTTTAACCCACCGAGCCACCCAGGCACCCCTTTTTCTTGTTTTCCAACACTTCTGGCATCTTCAGACCATTTATTTTCTGATTTCTTCATGAATTCTACCCTTTCTGATCTGGTGACACACTGATCTCCATGTACATCCTTTCCCTGAGTAATCTAGTCCACTCTGATGACACTGCTCATATACACTGACGACTTCAATTATCCAAAACAGGGGTGAGCAAACTATAGCCTATAGGCTGCCTTTGGCTCACCACTTGTGTTTGTAACTATTTTACAAAAAGCCGTTTTCTGGGCGCCTGGGTGGCTCAGTGGGTTGGGCCGCTGCCTTCGGCACAGGTCATGATCCCGGGGTCCTGGGATCGAGTCCCACATCGAGCTCTCTGCCTAGCGGGGGGCCTGCTTCCCTTCCTCTCTATCTGCCTGCCTCTCTGCCTACTTGTGTTCTCTGTCTGTCAAATAAATAAATAAAATCTTAAAAAAAAAAAAAAGCCGTTTTCTGTAGCTGCTTTCATGCCACAAAGGAAGATGTGAACTGTTGCAACCAAGAACATATGGCCCTCAAAGCTAAAAATACTGTTTGGCCCTTCACAGACTTTAAACAAACAAACAAGCAAACAAACAGCCAACATCTGATCTAGCCCTTAAAATGAAATTTTTAGTCTACTATATCTAATTATGTGAAGGAAATATACACTTTGATGTACTGAAATTAGCTAAATCCAGATGTTCAGTCTCCTCCTCTTTACTTTTCCTCTTACTGGGAAATCTGGGAATCATTCTAGCTGCTCTTCCCTTCACCTCACATCACACTGATCACGGAGCTCTGATTAGTACCATTCCTATTTATCTTCTCAAGTATGAGAAAGCCCAGTGTCTGTACTGGGGGATGGGAGTTGGCAGTGGTGGGATATCCTCCCATAGCAAATACGGTGAGATTAATGCCCAAGTTAGGGATATCAGCTGCCTGGGAGAGTAAAGAAAACCTTTGCAGAAGAAGTAACATCTGAAATAAATTTTTAAAAATGCGAAAGAATTTGTCAGTAAGTGTGGTACATTTTAGGCAAGCAAGTAGCCTAAAGAAGCCTTCCTCAGGCTACTTGCTTTTGAAAAACAGCAAGCATTGTGTTCGATTGGAATAAGTTGAATGGGCTATTAGCAAAAATATAGACTGAAAAGGACATCTAAGTCTGGATATGAAAGGTTTCTTCTTTTACTTTTTTTTTTTTTTAACTCCATGTGTAAATAATTAGACTTGAAAATAAAAATAATGAGAAGACTAATTCTCAAAAAAAAGAGAAACATATGATTGGCATTTATAAAAGCAACTTATAGTGATAGATGAGTTGGTAAGCATCTCACACAGTGAGGAAAAACAGACGAAATTTAGGAACCCAGTGCAGTCATCTATTAAGAGAAGTTACTAGGTTAAATTTAGTCAATGTCAGCAGAAGCAGATAGAAGGAGTCAAATTCAAGAAATAAGTCTGAGATAAAAATATAGGATTTGTGGTCTGCGGAGCTGAGAGAGAGTAGGGACAGAAGGAGAGGGCAAATCAGACAGGTCTAGCAAAGCTGACAGAGCAGGGAATGGTGCTATTAACCAAGAAATTAACCTTCCACAGAAGGAAGAAAAGACTTCAGTGGGCAAGAGAATGAGCTTGTTTGGCTCTATGTTAAACCTGAAATGCCTACAAAACAATCAAGATGACCTATAAAATGTCCAGGAAACAAAATGCTAGAATGAAAAGTAAGGAAACTTACCTAAAGCCTGAAAAATTTTAGGCAGCAAACTTGAGGACAAATTTAACCAACCACTAGATTGTCCATGTTTCTAAAAAGCTAGCTTAAGTATTTATTTTTTTTTAGATAAAGCACATTTTCTTAACAGATTCTCTGTCGAAATGCTAAGCTACTATAAGAGTAAATATTAAATGTTGATTCACACCAGTATGCTATCTTTAATTATTTTACTGACGGACTTTGGTTATTTAGATAAATCTTTAAAAACACAGGATCTAGGGGCACCTGGGTGGCTCAGTGGGCAAAGCCTCTGCCTTCGGCTCAGGTCATAATCCCAGGGTCCTGGGATCAAGCCCCACATCAGGCTCTCTGCTAGGCAGGGAGCATGTTTCCCTTCCTCTCTCTGCCTCTCTCTACCTACTTGTGATCTCTCTCTCTCTGTCAAATAAATAAATAAAATCTTAAAAAAAAAAAAAAACAGAATCTAGAGCACAGATCATGACAGATAAAGAAAAAAGTCAGAAACAGGAGGTGCCAGTAGACAATATGACTAAGTATGGCAGCACGCCAAAGCAGAGAGGCTGAGTGTGGTCAAGGAAAGAAGAAGAGGAGCAGAAAAATAGGAAGAAGTCAGAAAAAAGTGAAAGTAGAAAGTAAAGAAAGGCAAAGACTACTTATTTCCCAGTTGGACTGGTTCTCCAAATGTATCAAGTATTTTTGTATTTTGTTTTTGTTTTCATTATTTTCCCCTTTTAAAAAGCCTTAAAAGACAGCATGTACACTTGAGTTTCAGTTCAACTTTCATAAATTGAAAACTAAACAGCTCAATTCTCTTAATTATTCTTTCAGTTTTATGACAAAAATATTTAAAAATGAACTTTTAAAAGGGAAATGTTCTTTGGTAGTTTTAAATAATACAAAAAGATCTCTAAATATTGCCTATAACACACAATTCATTACATTTTAGCTTCTTACAAATGCTTTATAATCCCACCTATCCTAGCTATTTTTTCTTAATAACTATTTCTATATATGCATTTTCGTCAGCCCTTAAAAGATTAGGAAAGGTTTATATAGTAACTGTTTGATTGCATCAGTCTATGTTTCCTGAATCCCCGACAGACATTTTAATGCTCAAATGTAAGACAACACTCTATGTGATTGCATGTTTAAAAAAAAAAAAGTTTGTTTGTTTTTTTTACTAACCTCCAGGCTTTCTTCCATTGGCGTGACTAAAAATATACTATTGGTAAAAATAAGCATATGTTTGACCTTTATTTGAGGTTACTACATTGGGGGGTAAAGTAGGAAAATGATCATGCAAAGGAGAAATCAGATGAATATTAATGAGAATAAAATTTATATTTTTTCAATTTTACCTCCTCTTTGCTTTGTATGCAAATTACCCTATTTCTTCAATTTATCACTAGAAATTTATTAAACTCTGACTCCTGACTTATTTCATTAAGACTGTGACAATGTGGATTTGTGTATATGCGTATGTTTGAACTATATACTTATCTGTATATAGTGTGTGCGTGTGTATGTGTGTTTTGCCTAACAGCAATAAAGAAAAATGTAGTTTATGATTTAAGACTAAAAACATAACTTATTATAAAATCCAATATTTTCCTGGTAAAGCATTACTTGTTAAAAATACATAAAAACAATATAATTTTTATTCTGTTTTCCAAGAATATTTCTTGGTGATAATTTTTATTTTTACCACATTCTAAGACACTGAAATATCTTTTAAATTATTAATTGTATGTTATGATACTGCTACCTTATTTTAGTAAGGCTACAGGGTACTTTTTTTCAGATTCTAACATCTTTTATATTGAGATATGTGTTAAAATTGGCATCTTTAACAGCATTTTTTTCCTTAGTGATATGTAAAATGATAGTGTATCTGACAATATTGCTGTCCAATTCAATAGAAGACAGTATTAGTATATTTCATTTCTTTAAAAATAGAGAAAACAGTGTTGTATAGTAACAGTTAACAGAGTATCAATCTTTTATGATCAATAAACGGGAGTTTAAGTATAATGGTTTCCATCTAAGTTTGTGTAAACCTTGCAAGAACTATTTACTCAACCAATTTCTAAAGATTTTTCTATGGCAATAGTTTGCATAACTTTGAATAAAAGTGTAGGGACAGGTCAGGTAAGTAACATGTCATCTAAGGTTATTACCCGTATTACCAGCAAAGCCGTTCAAGCCATTTTTTAATCTGTCCTAAGCATCATGCACCCACGTATGTTTTTGTTTTTTCTTTTTCTTTTAACTGTCTCCAGACACCATGGGTGACCCACAAATCATTTCTTCATTCCTTTGAGTTTTCTTTGCTTCCACCGCCAGTGGTAAACATAGTAAGAGAACTAGAAGACCACAGGTAGTTGGTCCAGTCTTTTTAGAAATAAGGGACATACAATCCTATCCATATATATGTCCTGTAGCACTTATCTAGGCTTTTGAGCTATTTTCCTTTCTCTATTTCTTGAAGGTTCTCAGCATATGACAGTTTGCTTTTTGATAGACTCATTTTGTTCTCTGTTAGAAATTTGGAAAGGGGGGAGCCTTGGTGTCTCAGTGGGTTAAAGCCTCTGCTTCGGCTCAGGTCATGATCCCAGGGTCCTGGGATGGAGCCCTGCATCGGGCTCTCTGCTCCACGGGGAGCCTGCTTCCTCCTCTCTCTCTCTGTGCCTGCCTCTCTGCCTACTTGTGATCTCTGTCAAATAAATAAATAAAATCTTTAAAAAAAGAAAATAAAGAAAGAAATTTGGAAATGTATATTGCATAATCTTGAGAA
>NC_081297.1:91377864-91530364 GCF_030435805.1 Mustela lutreola
AAATAGCTCCAGGAAAGAATTTAGGGAGAGCTATAATGGATGTATCCTTCCTCCCATGTGTGAACATGATTCCTCCAGAACCTTCAAAATAGAAAGAGGATATTTGAGCTTTAAGCTAATGCCATAAGAAATTCATACATGGGGGTGTCCTGGCTGACTCAGTCGGTTAAGCGTCTGCCTTCAGCTCAGGTCCTGATCGCAGCAGCGTCCTGGGATCAAGCCCAGTATCAGGCTCCCTGCTCAGTGGGGAGTCTGCTTCTCCTTCTCCCACTAGCCCTGCTTGTTCTCCCTCTCTCACTCTCTCTGTCAAATAAATAAGTAAACTCTTAAAAAAAAAAAAAAAAAAGAAAGAAAGAAAGAAAGAAAGAAAGAAATTGATACATAATGAATCTAAATTGTAATTTCTTAGGGTCAGCATCAGCTAATTCTTATATGAGACTGTGTTCAGTGTCATAGTTTTTTTGGTTAATCATAACACGGAGTGGTCCCTGGGGCTGAAATTGCCCATTACTATCTCTCTAGGAAGATTACTCGCTTCATCTGGTCCTCTCACTTACATTTTTGGAACCTTGGAAGTGGGCTGCATTTCAGACAAGTCTTTCATTGACATTTATCCTAAGTTACTATATGTCACAAAAATTAAAAATTAGAAAAATCTTTAGAAATAAAAAGTACTCTTTGACATATAGAATTAGAGAGGTACAGACTACATTTACTTCTTTCTTTTTTGGAGGACATGATTATTGTCATCTTCTAGTATTTAAAGACCTATTTTGTGGAAGAGAGATTAGATTTCCTTTGCATGCCTCAAGAGATAGAGGTTGGGCCACTGAGTAAATGTTACAAGGGGAAGAAAGTCTTCAGCTCCATATAAAGCAGAACTTAGAGACTGTCAAAACCATGCATACATGGAATGGGCTTCTTTGAGAGAGAGCAAACTTTGCCACCGGAGATGGCAAAGCAGAGAACTCTAATCTCACCTAGTGAGTATGTGATCTTTACTATTCTTTTGAATTCTGAGACCCTAAAATTCTGTAATCATATAACTAGATGGCCTGAATTTTGTGAGGTCTTGAAAGTAATTATTTTTAAGTAATTTTTAACCTGAATGTTGGTACTGTTTTGAAGGGTACAAAAATAGATTCACTGTACACTGTATTGTATTCACAATACAAAATCTTTGATAGGAAGATTACACCATCCAGGCCAGGACTGGGATCATAATCAGTATGTACTTTTTTTTCTAAATTTTTTATAAACTTATAATGTATTTTTATCCCTAGGGGTACAGGTCTGTGAATCACCAGGTTTACACACTTCACAGCACTCACCAAAGCACATACCCTCCCCAATGTCCATAATCCCACCCCCTTCTCCCAAACCCCCTCCCCCCAGCAACCCTCAGTTTGTTTTGTGAGATTAAGAGTCACTTATGGTTTGTCTCCCTCCCAATCCCATCTTGTTTCATTCATTCTTCTCCTACCCCCTTAACCCCCCCATGTTACATCTCCACTTCCTCATATCAGGGAGATCATATGGTAGTTGTCTTTCTCTGCTTGACTTATTTCTTATTTCTTATTGACTTATTTCACTAAGCATGATACCCTCTAGTTCCATCCACGTCGTCACAAATGGCAAGATTTCATTTCTTTTGATGACTGCATAGTATTCCATTGTGTATATATACCACATCTTCTTGATCCATTCATCTGTTGGTGGACATCTAGGTTCTTTCCATAATTCTGCTATAAACCAGAATCAGTATGTACTTTAAGAGAACTACAGCTTATACCTGTGTAATCATTCTTTCAATTGTAAACTTTATTGTATTAAACCAAACTTTAAAAACCTAATACCTGTTGGCACAGAGCACTTGAAACCAGTGCCCAAGAGAGACAGAGGGGTCTGGGTAAATAGAAGTTCAAGTAAACATGATATTAGAACTCATTTCACTTAGGGATAGTCATATCTTGTTCAGCTATCACTGTTTACCAAGCCATTTTCTTAATGCTAGAGGTAAAAATAAGAATAATATATTTTTCTTGCCCTTAAGAAATCAATATTCTACTTGGAGAGATAGACACATGAGCAAATTATGGTACATTGTGGCAAAAGCTACAAGAGAGTATGAGCTAAGTTATTTGAGAAACCAAAAGAGGAAATCCAACTCTCCTGGAAAACTGAGACTAGTTTGATGAAATAGGTATATCATGTTGAATCAGTAGAAGTAGATAATTAATGACATCTTCTGGATTAAAGTGATGCTTATTTCAAAAGAAAAATACAGAAATAAGTTTAAGGGAATATGCCTCTACTAAAGAATTTGGATATAGGTAGTTCCCTTGTGACTAATTATTATTAGTAATAATAACAATAGCTAACATTTTTATACACTTATTACGCACCAGGCAATGTTCTAAATGCTTATTCGCATTAACTCTATTGCTCCTTATAGCAATCTTGGATGTATTATTACCATTTGCGTCTTATATGTGAGAAACCCAAGACACTGAGACTAAATGACTTGTTCAAGGTCAAGTCACAGAACTAAAAAGCAGAGGGAGAACTTAAGCAGTGAGTCTCCTGAGCCCAGTACAGTAAGGTTTTTATTTTCAATAGAGTACTTTATGATGGACCAATATTAACCACTCTATTTTGAATAGTCTTTTTTTGTAAAATTTTTCTTCAGTATCTCAAATGTCTAAAATAGTAGCCTGCTTCCCAGAACCACTTCACTCTTTGTCCATTATGAAGTTAGCTGGTTCTAAGCTCCATAGCAATATATCCTTGAGAGCAAACAAGAACTGGCTTACTTTATTCCTCAGCTTTTGACAACCTTTATTATTTCATTTATCTGCTATTCATAGCGAGATGTAAACATCTTACTTCCCAGTGTGATCCTCATATCAACAATGGGTCAGTTTAAAATATTGGGAATCAATATGTTATAAAACATCAGCCAGTACTAAAAAGGCAGGCCCAGAGAAAATTCACTGAATGTCAAATAAAAAATAAACATCAACAGTTAAAAATGTAATAAGATAATAAATAAAAGCAGGGAATTAAAAAAATTTCTTAACCCAAAAGCAATTTGACAAGTAAGATATACCTATATTAAACACAAAGCCACTTACAGTACAGGGAGCAATGAATTTTTCATGCAGGTAGACAGAACAATACTTTTCTAAATTTAATAGACAGAATACATGACATTGGTGCCATTGACGGTGGGGTTTGGGACTCAGGAAGGGAGGGGCACTGGTGCCCCTGTGAAGACATTAGTTAGCACAAGCTCTACATTTTTTATTGGTTTGTATACATACTTAAGACTAAGTGTTTTTATATTGAGGATCTGTTTTTCATCCTAGATATGTATGCATATATTTGTTATGTGCAGGTACTCAGCTCTTGCTTAGTTTTTTTTTTTTTTTTCTTGGTTCATTGCCTTCTTATCCCCTCCTTCAAAACTTGCACAATCTGATCCTGCTGTCAGTTGGTCAGTTAGTCTGCGTCTGTCTGTGAGACGTCTTTTATTGACCTATCATTGAATCCATAGTTCTATAGAAAGTCCTACAAAAAGTGACAAAAGAAGTAGGGCATAGCATTCCTTTTGGGCTGCTTAAAATTTAATGCACAATAGCTAACAATCAAAAGGAAACAAATAATATTCTTGAACATGTTGCCTGATAAAATAGTCAGGAAGGCAATAGTCTGGGAGGAGTGTGAGTGTGGTCCTGCAGTCCTCTCAGTTCACCCAATGAAAAATACATGACTTAACACACATCCACATACGCTAGGGTTTAACGAATATTTCCTTCCTTCAGTATTGTTGCTTTTAGGGCTAATATACTTTGCTAGAAGTCATTGCCTTCCACATGGGCATCTTTTTTCCCCCAGCTAACTCTTCCTTCTGACCCTAATTGCTTGCTGCACCCAGAAGGCTCTTAAAGTGAAATAAAACCACAAGCTTAAGGAATGAGCCTCAAATTGTGAAAGGTCAGAGATCAGTTTTGTTGGTATTTTTGACAGAGTATTTACCCAAAGCCCTAGCAGCCACAGATATATATTCGTTTATTAATGTGTTTATTCATTTAATGATTTTGTGCATTTCTTATGTCTTAGGCACTATGCAAATTTCTGGAGAAAATGCACAACCTCCTCAAGGTCCTTACACTCCAGTGGGTAGAAATTGTGTGTGTATGTGTGTGTGTGTGTGCGCGCACATGCACGCTCATATTTGAATTATGGTGAATAAAGAAGTACAGGTCTACGAAGGGTGTTGTGTTTTCATTACATTGAAAGTGCACCAACAAAGCTGGGATACAATAAGAAGGGTCAGGAAATCATCTTGGAGATTATACCTGCACTCTGACCTATATGAAGAATAGGAGGTGGGTTTTAAGGAGAAACCATAAGCACCAACTCTAGACCAGCCTCTGTGGGGAACATAAGCAGTTTAGGTTGTAGCAGCATAGGTAGCAAGGCAGAGAATAGCAAAGAATGAAAGTATAACTGAAGGCCCAAGTTAAATCAGAGAGAGCCTTGGATGCCCTGCTATGTAGGGCATGGAGTAGGTATGTACTGGTGGTGGGGGGCGGGGTGGGGCTGGCAGTGGAATGACAGTCCGGGAAAAGGAGAAAAGTAGGAAAGACCAGAGATAAGAGTCATGGTTCTGAGACTTTACTGTGGTTCAGAAGTAATGGAGGTCTGGTCTAGAGCTGTGGCCATGATGGCAGTCAAGAGAAAACAATGCCAAGCCATATGTAGTAGAAATTCCTGCAATTGGTGAGTGATAAGAATGAGGGAGAAATCATGAGTTACTTTCTATAGGAATTGTTGGCCACTGGATAGCTAATCAGTTAAGATAGTATCTATATAAAAGAGAAAGCAGGTTTATGGGAGATATGAAGTTCAGATATGCCAAATGTGTTATTAATATACCCTCAGTAAGTACCTAAAGGGGCTGAAAGGAGATTATATATAATTAGGAGTTCAGGCATATGTAGGTGATAATCCAAACTCTGAGATTATATAAAGAAACCTAAACTAGTATGAATATAAAAACAGGTCACAGTCCAAGGTTGGGGACACCAGCACTTAAGGACATACTAAAAATGAGGTGCCTAAGAAGGAGACTGAAAAATCTGATAATAGAATCCTAGAATACAAGGACTTCAATAATTTCAAATAGAAAGGAAATGATCTTTGGAGTCAAGAATTTGCAGCAGAAAAAAAAATCTGTTGAAATGAAGACTATAAACCATTTATTACATTTGGCAGTTGGGAGCCCTTATTGATTGTAGAAAATCCGATGTTAGAAATGGGTATGGGCAGGTAACAAATGGCATCAGATAGTGGACCAATATATTTGAACACGTGAGTGTATGTGTCTCTCAGGAATTTTGAATGAATGTTGAAGGAACTAATATTTAAATTTGAATTAAGGGGAGAGGCTATTAGATTTGATGAGGAAGACTTGAGGCAATTACCATTTGAAGAACAGGCCAGCTCGGGTGTGGCCTTTATAGGAGAGAGAGGAGATGACAGTTGGAACAAAATCCAAAATTTTAGGTAAGGTGATAGAATTAAGGGCAAAGGTGAAATCGCTGGTCTTGAACAAGAGGAGGAAGCCAGTCTCTCAGAGTATAGGGAAGGATGAGGAATGGATGTGGCACAGATGATTTTATAGTTAGTGAGGCGGGACACTGATTAGCATCATTACTGAAGCCCTCAGATGTGAATCACCAACAGTGAAAGAAAAAGCTGGGTGGGAGATTAGGAAAAAGGGGGAAATTCTGGAATAGTCTTTGAAGAAAATAAGGGAGCTGATAAGCAGACAAGAAAGTCACGCAAATTTTTCAAAGCATAGATTTGCAGTATTGCTAAGGGGTAAGTTTCATATTATTATGAAACATCTCAAAGATTCACATACAAGGTCTAAGAAAGCCCACTAGAATATTTAATTTGTGCTGGAATTTGCTGGGCAGATGTGGCAGGGAGGAAGTCATCCATTCAACCATTTGTGAGGGTGACCCTTAAATTCAGCTTAGCCTGAAAAAGAGCAAGTTCACCTCTTCACAGCTAGTTGTCAGGGACATTGTGTTGCCCTGATCTCCATCCTGAACCCTTGCCCAAACCAGGCATGCACTCTGGCTCTGCCGACTACTTCTCTAAGGTATTATAAATTGTGCATTTGGAAATGTGCTTTCAAAAACCTAGCAAACTGTAACTGAATCTGGCCTTCAGTCCTCATTTATCTATCCTGTGAGCTCTACTCCAAAATAGAGCTCACATCTATCTATTCTTCTTTCCCCACTAGAATCACATTAATTCAAGCCACTGTTGGCTCAGCTAGATGATGGCCACCATCTTCTAATCAGTCTCCCCACACCTGGACTTGTCTCTTTTATACCCCTTTCTTAACAACCTAGTGATCACATTCGAAATGTTATAAAAATGATACTTTATCCCTGGATCCTCTTGCACTTAGAAAAAACCCACATTTCTTAATCTGACGTATAAATCCCTAAGGGCAGAGCACCCACCTGTCCTTGCTTCCTTGCCTTCAATGCTCCCAAACACACTGATCTTTCATTTTCTAGAGCTCACCAAGCACATTCTTGCCTTAAGGTCTTTGCACTGACTTTTCCCTCAACCCAAAATACCCTTCCATCGAATCTTCATATGGTCAGCTCTTTCTCATGCTTCAGCTTCCAGCTTGAAGGCAACCTCTCTAGAGAAAATTTTCTTTATTTCTCGATTTGATATGTATAACCTCCCCAGCCCTCCATCACCCTATAATGACATCATTTTTTTCTTAGTAAAATGTATTATTTAATAGTAAGGTTTCATAAATACAGCAATGTCATTAATGTATTTTAGTACTCGTTGTTTTATCTTTCTCACTGGACTGTAAAATCTTTGGGTCAGAAATCATGTCTGCCTTGTATAACACTGTAGCACCAGTCCCTAGCAAAGTGCCTAACTAAACACCTGGTAGGTAATCCAAAATGCCAGCTCATTAAATGAATGAAGATGAAAGAAGGAACAAATGGGCCTGATAATTGCCAAATAAACAGTATTCATTTTGCTGATCCTGTCTCGAGCATTTAACAATATTGGTCTATATTTTTCTTCTTGAAACCTTTTTACCTTAGATTTCTGCAATATCATGTGTTACTGGTATTCTTGCTTCTTGGAACACTTACTGTCATTTGCAATCAACTTTCCTCCTAGACATTCCTTAAATGCTAATATTTTTTTGGAGATTGACCTTTAGCCCTTTACTCTTTCTAGTCATCCTGTGTTTCTAAGATAATCTGAACTATGTGCTAATAACTGCCATTCTTCATCATGTGACTTAAAGCTGTTTATCCAGATGCCCAGTACTCTAAATTGATTATTTCTAAGTTTTCTAAAACTTAAAAGATTTCCAAAAAATGTACATTCGCTTTTCCTTATATCCCAATCCTGTTTCTGCTTTTATAGCTCCATGGCACCACTCTCCATCTAGTTACCTAAGTCATCTGTTCAGTTATTTATTTTTTTCTGTAAATATTTATTAAGTGATTTCTGTGTGCCACACACTGTTCTGGGAACTGGAAATAGTTACACTGGTATATAAAGCAAGCCTACACATGTACACACACAAACATGCCCACACACCACCACCCCCCCAAAAATGTAAACATTCATCTTAGAATTCCCCCTTTTTAAAATCACTTCCTATCTCTAGTTGGTAATCCAGCTTTGTAAATACTTGTACTTACAAACTCTCAATTTATCCCATTTTCTCCAGTCCTTCTCTACCTGTTTTAGGTCAAGTCCTTATCATTTCTAGCTTTAAAATAACTTTTTAATTGGTCAGTATGCCCCATGTTACCCAATGGTCCACCTCTAAAAATACAAGGTGAATCATTCTAAAATGCAAATCTTGTCATGATTTCCCACTAGATTAAAATCTTTTAGTGGATGCTCACTCCTACAAAATGAACATCTTGTTTATACTACTACCAAAACAAGTCCAGGGGACTGATGCAGACCAAGTCAAAATCAGAATCACACAAAGAAGGAGAAGATACTTAGGTGAACAGTCCAGATATTTCAAAGTTCTTATTACAGCACATCATCATAATATGAAATGTGCTGGAACCAGCTGGAATAGACCAAGCAGATCCAATCAATTTATGCATGTATTTTTTCATCATAGAAATACTGCTTTCATTTTCTCTCTATAATTCTTTGTGCTTGTTATATGTTCTTATTTTATACTATTTGTTAAATTATTAAGTTTAATTTTAACTTCCAATTCCTGATGATTTATGAAAACACTGAACAAAACAGCTATCTGATGTAGATTTGTATGGGTGATGCTAGCTATTTGTACTAAACATATGTGTCATAGTAAAAAAGCTTTATTTATATACATAATTCTACCTTCAACCTCAATTTTCTTTTGAAGAAAACTTCATAGCAAATAACAGTTTATCTGTTGGGCCAATGTAGAATTTATCTTGATTGTTACTTAATGAATAGGGCAAACCAAATCACTCCACTTTTCTTTGAATAATTTTTGAAATGATGTATTATTTATAAAATTATGACATATTTTGAACCAGAAGTAATATTACTATCCAGTCACCTTGATATTTATTTTTTTAATTGGAGGCAAAAACTGATATTATACACATAGATTGCCTTATTTGAAAGACATCTTACATAAAGCCATATCAGCCATTGTTTTCCTTGGTTGGCAGAATCAATCAATCCACCTATCAATCATTATTTATTAGGTGCCAACCTTGAGGCTGGCATTGATCCAGTTCTGTGCATTAGTAAAACAACAAGTACAAAAAGGAGAAAATAGGATAATAAATTCCAAATTATAAAATATGTTTATTAGGCTTTTTATTTTCACAAATATGAACTGTGTATATATATTTACATGTAAAAAATCTTTGTTAAAAAGCATTATTTTTGTTTTAATGATGAAAGACATTATTTAGAATTTGGGATTATATAATCCATGGTATTCAGGTCTCTTCAGGAAAAGCTGTTTCCCAGAGTTTTTGTACTGCTTAGGAACTGTCTATGATTATTTCCTATTGAACAGTGAACCAGTACCTCCATCCTGTGAGTCACAGCACTGGGTCACTGTGTCATCTTAGGAGATCTCTTCAGAGGCTGATTTAGGTGCCTTGTATTTAGGGGGCTAGTTTAGAAGGAACTAATTCTGAGCTCAGGGCTCTTCCTCAATAAACTCCAAGACCCCATTGTTCCATATGATTCTGCATATACATGCAACATCCGCTTGAGCTCTGAACTTGAGAGTTCAAGTAATCCCTGTAGCGCTTAGTCCCAAGAGACCAAACAGAAAGTAAAAGGAGCAATGCTTCTGCTAAATGGACAAAAAGCACTTACTGAAGGTTAGCCAAGATCTTTTTTTTTGGTGAGGGGAGCAAGCTTTTTATATACAAAATAATCTCTTCATCTTGTGTTTCTGATTGTACTTTATCACAAATTCAAAATTTGAATTGGATGAGAAAATAAAAAGTGAAAGAAGCTCCTTTAATATGTTTTCCTGCCCCCCAGGACTTTTTGTCACTTTATGAATTAGTTAATAAATTCAAGTTACTATATCCCAAAGGGTTTCCAATAAGCAGAGTCTTCCGTACATCTAATTATTTCATCATAACTTTTAAACACAACAACGCGGGGCAGTTGAATAAGCAGAATGCATTCAGACAATAATGTGTTAATTTGGTAAATAACAAGAAATAGGAGCCAGCTAAGTCAACGCCACTTCTTTTAGTCACTCAAGAAAAAAATATTTAAGCATTTTCTGGGCAGGTCAGAGGATCTGAAGACCTCTTCCTAACTATTGTGAGACTGCTTTTCAATATTGGTCTTTCAATTTCCAGTGTCTTTTATTTAAATGCTTCCCTTGACACAGTTCAAAAGACAGACTCACCCATATTTTTTAGATGGTCCTCTCATTAAATAGCCATTCAGCATTTCACACAGCACCCAATAAGCAGAACTTCAGAACCCTAACTTTCTCCTTTTATCTTCTACTATGTTCTCCATCACCACAACTTAAAATTTGCCTACATTCTTGAATAAGAATATTAGCTTACTTTCTTTCAATATATTAAGAAGTGGTAATCTTCTGATTTTAAAAAAATAACCAAATTATTGAATTGGTTCAACCTTTCTATAAAGCCATTTGATTATATTTACCAAGAATTGAAAAATAGTAGATATTTCACAGTTCACTGTAAGTACAAAAGTAGATAAAGCTGATCTATGATAATACAAATTAAAATAGCAATTGCCCATGAGAGAGATGAGAGTAACTGAAAGGAGGTACAGAGGAACCTTGTGAGGTAATGGAAATAGTCTGTATCTTTGGGGTATTGGTTACATGATATACAGGCACACCTCATTTTCTTGTATATGGCTTTATTGCATGTCACAGATATTGCAATTTATTTTTTATTTTTATTTTTACAAACTGAATGTTTATGATAACGCTGCATTGAACAAATCTCTTGGTACCATTTTCCAAGAGTATTTTTCACTTCATATTTCTGTCACATTTTCAGACTTTTTCGTTATTATTATATCTGTTACAGTGATCTGTGATGAGTGATTTTTGACATTGCCATTGTAATTGTTTTGAGGCACGACAAACCATACCCATACGAAAGAGTAAACATACTCAGTCGAGCTTTGTGTGTTCTGACTGTTCCACTAACTGGCCGTTCTCATTGCTCACTCGCTTGCTCTCTCTCTTTAGGCCTCCCAATCCCTGAGACATCACAGTATTGAAATTAGGCCAATTAATAACCCTACAATGACTTTCATGTGTTCAAGTAAAAGGAAGAATTTCACATCTCTCACTATCCATCAAAATCTAGAAATAACCAAGTTTAGTGAGGAAGGCACATCAGAAGCCAAGATAGGTAGAAAGGTAGGCCTCTTGCACCAGTTAGTCAAGTTGTGGATGCAAAAGAAACGTTCTTGAAGAACTTTTCAAGTGCTACTCCAGTGAACGCATGAATGATAAAAAAGCAGAATAGCCTTATTGCTGACATGGAGAAAGTTTTAGGATCTGGATAGTTACACTAGCTACAACATCCCCTGAAGTCAAAGCCTGATTCAGTCTCTTCAACTCTGTGAAGCCTGAGAGAGGGGAAGAAGCTTCAGAAGAAAAGTTTGAAGCTAATGGAGGTTGGTTCATGAAGTTTAAGCAAAGAAACCATCTACATAAAATAAAAGTGCAAAGGAAGCAGCAAGTGTTGATATAGAAGCTGCAACAAGTTATCCAGATGATCTAGGTAGAATAATTCATGAAGGTGGCTACACCAAACAACAGATTTTCAATTTAGATAAATAGCCTTCTATTGGAAGAAGATGCCATCTAGGACTTCTGCAGCTAAAGAGGAGAAGTCAGTGCCTGGCTTCAGAGCTTCAAAGGACAAGCTGACTCTGCTGTTGGTGTTATGCAACTAATGCAGCAGGTAGCTCTAAGTTGAAGCCAATGCTCTTTGATTATTTTTAAAATCCTAGGGTCCTTAGGAATTATACCAAATCTACCCTGCCCAGTCTTTGAATGAAACAACAACACTTGGTTAATACATGTGTTCGCAGTATGGTTTCATGAATATTTCCAGCCCGTTGTTGAAACCTACTCAGAAAAAAAAAATATTCCTTTCAAAATAATACTGTTCATTGGCAATGCACCAGGTCACTAGAGTTCTGATGGATATATGCAATGAAATTGATGTTGTTTTTATGCCGGCTAAGATAACATGCAACCTGCGGCCCATGGAGCAAGGATTAACTTAAACCTCCAGGTCTTATTAAGAAGTACATTTCATAAGGCTAAAGCTGCCATAGATAATAACTCCTCCAATGTATCTGGGCAAAGTTCAATTGAAAACCTTCTAGAAAGCATTCACCATTCTAGATGCTACTAAGAACATTTGTAGTTCATGAGAGGAAGTCAAAGTATCAACAGGAGTTTGGAGAAGTTACCCCAACCCTCATGGATGACTTGGAGGGATTCAACACTTCTTTGGAGAAAGTAACTGCAGATGGGGTGGAAATATCAAGAAAAACAGAATTAGAAATGCCCCGTGTATTGTGGCAATCTCCTAATAAAACTTTAATGAAAGAAGAGTTGCTTCTTATGGATGAGCAAATAAAGTGGTCTCTTGTGATGGAGTCTGCTCCTGCTGAAGATTCTGTGAAGATTACTGAAATAACAACAAAGGATTTAGAACACTACATCAACTAAGTTGCTAGAGCAGTGGCACAGTTTTTGAGGACTGAGATCAGTTTTGAAAGAAATTCTGCTGTGGTAAAATGCTATCAAGCAGCACTTCATACTAAAGAGAAATCATTCATGAAAGACGAGTCAGTTTGTTGTCTTATTTTAAGAAATTGCTACAGGCCCCCACCCCAGCCTTTAGCAGCCACCACCCTGATCAGTCATCAGTCATCAACATGAAGCCAAGACCCTCCACCAGCAAAAAAGTGATGATGGGCTAAAAGCTCAGATGACAGCTAGCATTTTTAGTAGTAAAATATTTTTAAATTAGTGTATGTACATTTTTTAGATATAATGCTATTACATACCTAATAGACTATGGTATAGTGTAAATACAACTTTTATATGCTCTGGGAAACCAAAAAAACTCATATGACTCTTTATTATGATATTCAGTGTATATGGTAGTGGTCTGTAACTGAACCCACAATATCTCTGAGGTATGCCTGTACCCTACATACATTTGCCAAAACCCATCAATCTGAGCATAACACACATCACCTTATACAAGTTTCATCTCAGTTACAAATTAGGCTTTTGTGCCAGTATGTCAGTTGTTGTGTTATTTTCTATCATCCCCCACTCCATCCTTCTGTTGTCAACTTTGTGACGCTGAAGCTGAGATTGTGCCAGCTGCACATCTGTGTTGCCAGGTAGACCCATGCTAGGTCCTGCCAATAAACAGTGGTAGAGGGAGATTGGGAGCCTGGAGGAGGAAGAAGGAAAATCTCCTTGCCTCTTATTGTTCACTTTCTGTCCTGTGTATGTAGTTCTTGCGAACATCACTCCAGCAACACATTTTCACCCCCAGAGGAGCAGAGCCAGCCCACTGCAGCAGCTGAATCCAATTTGCAGGTTTTTTTCAGCATTTGCAGAGTCAAGCTCATCAACATTCCCCTGAGCCATCAGCACCTGGCAAGAACCTGTCTCTCAGAGTTCTGGGTCCCAGGCCAGGGGGACCCCTCCTTTATGGTTACTGGAACCAGCTAAGCAATGCCTCTTCATCAGGGATCTGGTTTTTGTGACCACAAAGACCTTTCTTTAAGTTCCTAGGTTATAATAATTCCAATATCTTTCCATCTTTTCCATTCCCTCAGTTCTAGAGGTTGTAGCTGTGGCTTATACCTTAGAGTTTTTTTTATTCTTTCAGTTCTCTAGTTAACAACTATACCTAGGTAACAGTTCTTTATAGTAAATTCTCTTCTTCAAATAACTGGTTTTTAGTCTTGTCTTTTACCTCTTGGATGTATCGGTGTATGTTTGTGTGTATATATATATTTTTCCACATATCTTCCACTTATTAAATGACCCCAAATTCTTAATCTCCCTAAGCCTCAGTTTCCTAGTATGTAAAATAGGGTAATGCTGGCTGGTACCTACTGTTATGAGGATTAAATTAAATAATACATTTTAAACAAAATAGTAAATTAAATAAGTTATACAAGTGTAAAATACCTGGCAAATCTAAGTATTCAATATAATAGAGCATCAGGGGGTTTATTTTGTGGCCAATAAGGTAATACAAATATGTTCTAAATCATAAGCTATAGAATGTGTACGTGAATGTTTATTTTTGTATTTGTTTGTAATTGTATATATGTAAGGAAACCTGGGTGACTCAGTCAGTTGAGCATCCAACTCCTGGTTTCAGCTCATGTCATATCTTGTGGATCATGAGATTTAGCTTTGAACTCAGCAGGGAGTCTGCTTGAAGGTTCTTGGCCTCTGCCCCTCCCCCCACTTGTACTCTGGCTCTCTCTCAAATTAACTAATTTTTTAAAAAATTAAAAAATAAATTGTATATATGCATTCTTTTTCATTAGTATTTATTATACACCTTAAACCAAAATATAGTGGGCATGAGAAAATTATGAAAAACAGTCTATCATGCAATCAGTTATAAAAAATAGCTTAGAACAAAGCATATAAGAATCTATACATGATTATATTTTTCACTCGTCAAGTTTTCTAAAGTGAGTTAACTCATAACAAAAACAAGTAAATCTTAAAAGTTGAAAAAGATTTCCTCAAGTTAAGTGGAAAATACTAGCTATTACAGGGACTGCTAAGAAAACAGAGGGAGCCTGTCTGTTGCAGTGCTGTAAAGAATATGTATCCGTGTTCTTCAAGCCACATTTCCCATAGCACCACCTACTCCGTCATTCCCAAAAGCTGGCCATGTTCACTGAAAGCTACGCTCTGTCTGCTTGGGTATATTATCAGGCAAACCAGTAATTAAACATCGCTAATTTAATTGATCTTTATCATCCCTATGTTTTAATAACCCATAAAATGACAGTAATAGAGGGATGCCTGGGTAGCTTAATGGGTTAAGCCTCTGCCTTCGGCTTGGGTCATGGTCTCAGGGTCCTGGGATCGAGCATCAGGCTCTCTGCTCAGTGAGGAGCCTGCTTCCCTCTCTCTCTCTGCCTGCCTCTCTGCCTACTTGTGATCTCTGTCTGTCAAATAAATAAATAAAATCTTTTTAAAAAAATGACAGCAATAGAATTATACACACACACACACACACAGAGGCGAGGGAAAAGGAAAAGAGATTTCGGCAGAGTGGTATCAAAAATTTTTTTTTAATTTTTTTATTTTTTATAAACATATATTTTTATCCCCAGGGGTACAGGAGTGGTATCAAAATTTTAAAGATGTTGAGAAGTAAATGGGCCGTGGTTGAATTGGAGCCAATGGTGCTAAAACCTGAATGCCTTCACGAAGGGAAGCCAATGAGAAGCAAGGTCATGCACACCACAGAACTCAGCAACTAGAGAAACAGTTGAAGACGGAGCAAAAAATAGATGGATTATTAGAAATGTGTATAAGCAGTTAGACCTCAGATCTGCTCTTCCCCAGACTGCACAGCCTGGCAGAAGGCAAGATGTTTCTGGGGAGCTGGAAAGAGAGAGTTTCTTGACTCTAGGGACATCAGGCAAAAAGATCACACACACTTTTTATACCTGAAGCTTTCAGAAAGCTAGATGACCTCACATTACATCTCTTTTCTCTGTTTCTCCAAACCTACTAACATAGGGTTAAGACTGCTCCCTGGGAAACTGGCTGGGTAAAGAGAAATGGTTACAGACAAGACAGTTTTAGGTCACTGATGAAACAGCTAAGTTCTTACTCAGTTATTCTACTGTGAGACCACCAAGTAAGCTCCACCTATGCATACTGACCTTAACATTAGATTTTAGTACTTCGATCTTAAACATAAATGGAGAGACAAGGATCACTACACAGTTTGGTGAAACCATGAACAGACAAAAATAGGTCAAACAAATTGTTTGAAATGATTCTAATGAAATAGATGGAATGTAGGGAGTGGAGGAAAACTATAATTATTATCCTTAGAGTCATAAATAAACAAATAAATATTATATAGTATATATGTAACATTCAGAAAATGAGAGAATATGCTATCAAGAAAGTAAGAGAAGAAGGAACTCTTGGAAATTAAAAATGTGATGGTAGAAATTTTTAAAAAATCAGTGGTATGAAAATGAATGAAGACAGAAAAAGAACATATAAGACAAGAAAGATAAGAAAATTAGAGGATAAACCTAGGGGCTCCAACATCTAAATAAGAAGACTGTACAAAAAGAAAAGAGAAGTGAAGAAATTCAAATTATCGGTCATAAATATCACACATGAATTAAAATAATCAGTAAATTTAGATTAATGAAACCGGTAACCCATGGCATTCTGGTAAATGGCTAACAATTGGCACCTTCTAAACAAAATATCCTTTATTTATAGCATTTGCCAATATCTTTGGTGTAAATATTCCCATCATCATGATTTCACATTACTAACATATCACTAAGTTCAGATTTGGAAAAAGATGTTCACAGTTTGCTCTCCTGAGCAAGGAGGAACCATCCCCAGCACACCATTGTGGGTAACCACACATTAAGGGTCTCTTAGGGCATATGACCTCTGGTCTCAGTCCCCAAAGCTGTTTCTTTCAAAGAAAGAAGCCGATAGAAAGAAAGGCAAGAAAGGCCATTCAGCAAGGCAAAACTCTCTCTGATGTTTGATTTCTCTGTGAAGCTGGATGAGGAGAGCTGCTAAATTCAGCTTTTGCACTGAACAAAGATCAGACAATTTACATGATGTTCTTTTACCCCTTTTGGACTCTTGGATATGTTTGCATGTAAAGTAAAGAAAATATTAGGTATAACAAGAATGAGCTATCAAATTGATATTTCCTGACCTTTTGAAATAGAAAGCACACCTTAAATTAACAACATGTATGGAATAGATGCAATGAATTATGCCCTTTGACTTAAAACTATTTGCTTTCTAGATATGTGTGTATGACCATCAACTTTCTGACAGACACCCTGATACTAGGTCTTTGGAAATCCCCATAGTAAATGCTTGGCTAAATAGCAAGAAAGGAGAAATGATCTTTCCTCTTAAGTGAGTGCTGATCCAAGCAGCAGTTTCTTCATTTGCTCAGTCCAATGTCATCTACCCACCATCATATGTGGGCAAAGGTCATGAATCAACAATGTTTATCTATGTCTATGTTTATTCACAGCTGGAAGTAGGCAAGAAGTTTAGGTATAAAGAAAAAAATGAGGAAAATTTCAGAAGAAGGAAGAGGGAGAAATTCTGTTATAATGTATAAGTTTTACCCATCTTAATAAGATCCTAACATCCAAAGTAGATGATCCTGTAATTGAAACTAGGATATTTGTGAAAGGGTAGAAGGTACACAATTGATAATTAAGGGCAGACAAAAAGTGTTAACTAAGAATATGAGAGGCAATAAACCGAGACTATAGAAATGGAGCTCAGAAAGATGTTTAGGAAAAATCCTAATTATGCATTTAAGGGTTCTGAAAGATCAAATTCATAGCATATGAAGTTAAAATACATTGACCAAGTAGCAAAGCTACTATAGAATATTTTCAGGAAATACAGTTGGATCTTGTTTTGTAGAAATAAATGTATTCCTAAAAAGATATTAATGAAGTGAACATTTATTGAATTTAATTATCCCTTGATTTAATTAGGAAAGTAGATATGAGTCTTGAAAATTGTCTGGCCCCACATGTTTAATAAAATTACTTCTATGAGTGCTAATATGTTTTAAAATGATATATCTACAAATAATTTAACCAAACTAACATTAACAATAAACTTTGTGCAAAGTATCTTAAGTTTCGTTTTAATGTTTCAGACGCTACTTTAGAGGCACAAAAGAAAAGAAATAGCATTTTAATCAAACAGACCACATTATTCCAAACAGTAAGGTCTACCAACTTTCTTACCCAACATTATACAACAGAACAACACATCTTCCCTTTGGTTTATGAGACCTTTCTTCATAAGAGTTTATAGAAAGTGCTGACATAAAGAAATTAAAAAGATTGATGTATATTAAATGTTGGAAAAGATTCAAAAGTAAGAGACAGTCCCTCGAATGCAGTGATAAATTTACTTTGCACATTCACATTTGTTGGAACTTATACAACTGTAAAGAAAGTAATGGGAGATTATGTTTTCCCTGAGTGTTGGTGTAAGCAGCAGATTTTTAAGACCCTCTATCCAATGGGGTGAATAAAAATGCTCTGATGTGATAATTCCATTAATCCGTGTCAAAACAATGCCCTGAATTATCAATTTTGTAACGACAAATGTCTGTACATAGAGTTTCTGCAATACAACATGTACTGGTAAAACATAAAAGGACTGTCACTTTTCCCATTAGACAAAACTCTGTTCAGACCCTAGCCTGAGTAAAATGTCAGGTTCTGATCTCTAAAACCAAAGAAGAATGTGTAGCGCATAATCAAACTGAGTTTCGCCTTGCTAAGCCAGAAATAATTCCTTTCAAGTTTCTTGACTTCAACCAGGCCACATAATCCCAACCAAACACGGCCAGTTCTTAGGCTTTGGTGCACACTGTGCTAGAAACCCTATAGGATATGTTTTAAAATATTCTCAAATATTAAAAGTTCTTCAATTTCAAATGAAATTTTAATGTGTATAAATTAAGGACCAGAACTTAGAAATGCCCTAATGTTATTAACTACAATATTTGTGAAAGATTATTCTATAATTATGTTTAAATTGATGGAACAAGTGTATCTGCAGACACAAACCAGATAGAAAAGAATCATGACTTGAATGTAAATCTTGATTGGCATTATTAAAATAATATCTGAAGAACCACACAGTCAGATGAAACAGAAACTTTGTTTAATAAACAAATACAGTGCTGCACTCAATAAAAAAAAAATGATTGTAAGGAAAAATTTTAGCTATCATATTACTTACCTATTCATTCTAAAGTGTAATTGTCAGCTTTATTTTCCTATGCCAGAGTAAGCGGCTGCATCTTTGGGATATTTACAATTTGTGCAATTTATTGAGACAGATCCAATTCCTTTTTTATTTGTTTTCCCAAAGTACCTATTTTTTTACCTTTGCTGACCAGTGCAAAATCATCCTCACTAATGTTTATAAAATACCACATTATTGTTAGATATCGAATCCAAATGCAAGCACTGCAGGTTCTAACAGATAGGAGCTTGATGGAATCTGTCTTTAGATTGCTGCTGTCCAGGCTGCCTAAGCATAGATTCTATAAAAGTCAGTGACATGAAAGCATAGAAGGGAAGAAAGACAGGTGTGTGTGTGTGTGTGTGTGTGTGTGTGTGTGTGTGTGTGTATACAGAAACAGATGTGTGTTTGGGAAAAAGAGCAGATGGATACAAATGGACAGAGAAGTAAAGAAAGAGAAAATCCATCTATGAAAACATTCTAAAACTTGGATACACAAATAGGACAACCATTTTTCCCAACGGCTACTAACACCATCTTATGTCAAATGTAAGAGCGATTAGAACTTATTCTCATAAATGATTTTTAAATGTTTCTTTATTGAAAGAAACAGCACAAGTGGAAGAGGGGGGCGCTGAGAGAGGGAGAGAGAATGTCAAACAGACTCCACACTGAGCACAGAGCCCAACATGGGACTCTGTCTCATGATCCCATGAGATCGGGACCTGAGCCAAAACTAAGAGTTGGACTCTTAATCAACTTCACTGCCCAGGTGCCGCTATGCTCATAAATTCTTAACTTTATTTTTTTTAATGTTTTTATTGTGTTATGTTAGTCACCATACAGTACACCATTAGTTTTTGATGTAGTGTTCCATGATTCATTGTTTACATATATCACCCAGTGCTCAATGCAAACCATGCCCTCCTTAATACCCATCACCAGGCTAACCCAACCTCCCCAATTCCCTCCCTTCTAAAACCCTCAGTTTGTTTCCCAGAGCCCATAGTCTGTCGTGGTTCATTTCCCACTCCAATTTTTCCCCCTTCATTTTTCCCTTCTCCTAATGTCCTCCATGCTATTCCTTACCTTCCGCAAATAAGTGAAACCATATGATAATTGACTTTCTCTCTTTGACTTATTTCACTTAGCATAATCTCCCCCAGTCCCATCCATGTTGATGCATAGGTTGGGCATTCATCCTTTCAGATGGATGAGTAATATTCCATTGTTTATATGGACCATATCTTCTTTATCCATTCATCTGTTGAAGGGCTTCTTAGCTCTTTCCACATTTTGGCTATTGGTGGACATTGCTGCTATGAACATTGGGGTGTATATGGCCCTTCTTTTCACTACATCTGTATCTTTGGGATAAATATCCAGTTGTGCAATTGTTGGGTCATAGGGTATCTCTGTTTTTAATTTTTTTGAGGAACCTCCACACTGTTTTCCAAAGTGGCTACACCAATTTACATTCCTACCAACCGTGTAAGAGGGTTCCCCTTTCTGCACAATCTCCAACATTTGTTTTTTCTTGCCTTGTCGATTTTTGCCATTCTAACCAGCAAAGGTGGTCTCTCAATGTGGTTTTGATTTGAATTTCCATAATGGCTAATGATGATGAACACCTTCTCATGTGTCTGTTAGCCATTTGTATGTCTTCTTTGGAAAAGTGAATTTGGAAAATTTACAAGTCATTTGTACTTCAAATTCTTTTTTTTTTAAAGATTTTATTTATTTATTTGACAGAGAGAGAGAGATCACAAGTAGGCAGAGAGAGAGAGATGAGGAAAAGCAGGCTCCCTGCTGAGCAGAGAGCCCAATGTGGGACTCGATCCCAGGCCGCTGGGATCATGACCCGAGCCGAAGGCAGAGGCCCAACTTACTGAACCACCCAGGCGCCCCTGTACTTCAAATTCTTAACATTTACAAATAATACTACATGTGATAGGAAATATCAACTACCAGGAAAGAGTGTTAAATTCTGTATCTTCTAACTAAATCAGAAAGGTAGAGGTGTTCTTCTCTAGTAATTAAGGAGCCATAGAACATTTTATTGCTTTTCCCTCAGTCACTACTGAAATTCTGCCTTTCTCTCCAACAGTGAGAATGATCTTAAGAATGGATGTTTGCTGGGTGGCAGATGTGAGGAGAACTGACTTCCCTAGATTCTCTGCCAGCAATATGGAAAAATGGAGACTGGTTCTGCTTATTTTCAGCATTGGCACACCTCCAGGTTTAAAGAAGGAAAGATACAAATGGAAGAATAAAACCAGTGCTGGTTATATTTGTACATTTTGCTAGGATTCTATTCCAGGAACATCCCCTACATGAACCCCTTTAAGCTTCCCAATAACTGTGATATAGTAATTATCCCCATTTTACTAATGAAGAAATTGGAGCTCTGAGAAGATAAGGAAATTATCCAAAGTTATAAAGAAAGTAAGTGTAGAACAGATAGAATCCCAGTACGGAGACCTAGGCACATGTCTAGTCTTTATATGTATAAACCCCAGAGACAGATCATAATAAACATCTTGCAGGACTTAGGAGTAAATTCAGGATATTTGAACATTATCCATAAATGCATTGCTCTTTCATTCATGAGTCCTGTTTGCATCAATATAAAATCCATATATGTAGGTGTTATTGGAAAAAATCTCGAGTCTATAAAAATTTGATGTATGAAATTAGTAAAATGAGTTACTTTTAATAATCCAAAAGAACAATTGAAATCCAATTTGGGTTGACTACCAACCACCTAAAGACCACAAGAAGACCATGTTGATAAAGCAAAGCTAGGTTTTCCAAGATCTAGAAAAAGTTAACATCACTTTAACAGAAATTCAGATGATTTAAGGGATGATAGTTAAAGGTTTTTAGGGTTTGGATTGTGTGATGTTAAGGCAGATATTAAAAGATGGAGAACTGTTTGGATTGGGTTGAGTTTATTAGATAGTGGATTTGAAATGGTGGAGAAAGCAAGAACAAATTCCCAAATTGAGCCTTGATGAGCAAACTTAAGTCAGCTACTTTCATTGGGTCATAGGCTGATGTTCCAGTAGAAAGAATTTTTTAAAGCACATAATTAAATTATTTTACTTGTTTAGCGTAAGGGCAGGAAATTGTGATGGTTTTGGCTATCACTTGTGTCATGCCAAATATAAAGTATTACAGTTTGATGCCTAAGCCCATGCTGATTTGCTCTTTCACACCTGAAAAAAGCAAAACTATCCAATGAGTGAGCCCTCAACCCTCTGGCTTTACCTCAATCTTGATTTTACACTTCTCTGGCCCTTCACTCTTCCTTCCTGTTATAGAAGGGAAAATGTTCTTTTTTGTGAAAATGAGCCTACTTATCTGAAGACTAGATTGTGTGCCTTCATAATTCCTTTGGGATGAGGCTTATGCCCAGTGCCTTTCATTTTCTCATTCCTCTATTGCCTTATCCTCAATGTTTAAACATACTTAAGCTTGTGCTCTTTACAACTATGACTTAAAACAAACCTTACACAATCCAAAGGCATTGAAATATATGAGTTTAAATGTACTGGTCCTCCAGGAGAAAAAAACTTAAGGAGTCTATGACAATAATTTCCCCCAAATCTGGAACAATAAAGAGAGCGAATACTGAAAGTCTTTATTAAGAGCGATATCCCTACTGGTTACAAAACTGCATTTGGATAGTGGAGAAAAATGACTATTTCATGAAAAAAGACTAGTAAGTAATAAAGAATCATAAACTTGGTTTAATTGGTATGAATTCTAGACAATTATAGAGTTACCGGCCAATATGAATCCTATTGAGTTGGTCTTTGAGACTCTTCCAAAAGAAACAGAGGGAGAGAGTTCGTTCCCTGGGTGAGATTTGAAATTGGCCCCTGTACACAGAGGGTAAGGAGAGACTGAACTAAGAATCATCCCACTCCAGATTGGTAAGTGGCGGCTTTAATATGCAAGGGAATTTACATATGAGGTTTATCTCGGGCAGCCACAAAATGAGTAGATATTTGCACACACTTGCAGAATTTTAAGTTTATATAGAACTCTAATGGGGTTCAGTCATGTACACAGTCAGGGTGGTCTCAACACCACATTGTTCTGTCAAGGCTGTGTCCCTGAAACAACTCCTAGTGTGGGAATAATTGGCAGAACCAACAACCCAAGGATGGGGTAGGAGGGAAGGAGTTTCTCACTATTTAGGTGCAGCTTGTGGGTCAGCTAAAGGTCACATCCTCTCAATGACCTCCCCTAACAGAGAAAGAGAGAGTGACAGAAGGACAGAGACAGAGAGCAATCTGGTAAGCAGTGTGATTTGAGAAACTTGTGGTACAGAGGGCGATTTGATTCTCAGATAGTCACCTGGAAGGCTGAACACAAGAGTGAGTTGCTCCCAGGGCTCTGCCACCATGAGAGGTGATGACTCCATGTTGCTTAAATATGTGCAAAGGAGTGTGTGTGTGTGTGTGTGTAGGGTTTCCGCAAACCCAATAAGAAACTCACGATCTCAACTTTGGGGTGTAGGCCAGGAAGCTTCAGAATAACTATTCGTCTTCATGCCCTTTTCTGAGGGAAGCTTCTAAGGCAGTTTTTTCAGCTATTCTGGTACCAAATGAGTACAAAACAGGAGACCCTGCCTGAATTAAAAGCAATCCAGTAGGGATATTCCATTTGAAAGATTACTAAGCTATCTAATTAGCCTAAGAGATTAGATAAAGGAACAAATAATAATGGGATGACCAGACCAGGTGGACTGAATGGCCTATACTGCCCTTAAGGTGACCTATAGGTGACCTTTCAAATCTCCAAGATCTGAGTTAATTCATTTCCTTCTTGAGCCATGCTTATGTGAGTCACTTGATGTAAAAACAAACAAAACAAAACAAAATCCAATATTCAGGGACAAAATCTTCAGAGCTATCACTTGGCATCAAACTTGGCTTCGGATGCTCTAGAGAAGCTTAACAGGCCTTTGTTAAGCTGACTCATCCAGCTCCATCCAAGGCCAGGTTACATGAAGATTGTTAAGGTAGCAAAGCCTCCAAGGACGTTTCACCTACCACAGATCCGGCTGAGGGTAAAGAGATTTTGTAAAATATGCATGATGACCAGGTATGACCAGGATTCTGCCCTGATCTACCTCGGGGCTATAGGCAAGGGGGAAGGAGCAGGCGTGGGGCATGGTGAGAAGAGCAAGGCCAAAAGATTTTGAGCATTGGTGTGGATTGCCAAGAGGAGTGTGTAAGTTGCCTTCTTTTCCATGTGGTTTCCCAGATCCAAAAGCAGAGTTTAGCTTCCCAAAGTGTAGTCTGGAAGCACATTAGGTCTTAGAGAAATGTGTCTAATAGGGAAACTGAGAGGTGGCATAGCAATATGAAGTGTCAGATTAGGAGTGGCTCAAGAACAGATACAAACCTCAGTATCTCAGTGCCAAGAGACACACATTTTCACATGGTTTTAAAAAGGCAAAAAAAAAAAAAAATATATATATATACATATACACACACACACACACACACACACACATGATTTTATTCATTTATTTGACAGACAGAGATAGCAAGTAGGCAGAGAGGCAGGCAGAGAGAGAGGAGGGGGAAGCAGGCTCCCTGCCGAGCAGAGAGTCCAACGCAAGGCTCGATCCCAGGACCCTGAGATCATGACCAGAGCCGAAGGCCGAGGCTTAACCCACTGAGCCACCCCAAGGCAAATATATTTAACAGTAAAAATAATTTATGAACAAATAGGGGACTGGTCAGAGTGTGAAGCTGCCAGTCAGCAGTAGATATAGTATGATATGTTTGTATATCAGCATCAAAACGTGGAGCAGGACACGGGCACACATCAGCCAGTGCCTGCACAGAAGGCAACAAGGGCTTCAGGAGGAGGTCAGAAGGCAAACCCCAATGGATACCAGGGACAACACGCTGACTGAGGACTAAAAGCCTAATGAGGAAGCTAGGAAGCATCCTAAAATCTTGAATGCCACACTAGAGAGAATATTTGGACAGGTAAACCATGTATTTATTTAGGCTTAAAACTGAAATGTCTGAAAAAATACAGAACTGTTGAGTTCACCTAACTAAATATTCAAATAACTAAGTTTATAGGAATAGGAATGGGAGCTCAAGATAGACATTACGTTTAATTATAGAACATGAAGTTTCATTTCCTGTACATGTGAGTGTGTGTGAAATGGAAATTAGGGACAAAAGAGGCTACTGTTCTTGCCCACTTCTATGTCATCCAACTACACTTTGAAGAGAATGCCTTTCTATACCTTTTAGATGGGAGAAAACTGAGATTAACAGAGGTTAAGTAACTCACACACATAGCTAGTAAATAGATCCAGAATTTAAAATGAGAGATATATGAATCTACAGCCAGTTTTCTCTAACATATTGGAAGTTATTAATATCCTGTTTTAAAATTACCCTGCTATCCTTTCTAGCACTCACATAGTATTTTTCTCCTTAATTGCCAAGTTTCTAGAGTAGATTATTAAATTTTATTTTAGCATCCAAGCACTTCTTCAAATGCAACTCCTAAATCTTTATCTTTGTGAACTCACATACAGGCACATGTGCTCTCACACACATACATACAAACACAGTATAAATGGAGCTGCTCTGGATGACTGAGGGGTGAGAGGCTCACAGGATCTAGCAATACTCCATCAATTTCAGCAGGGATCTCTAAAGCATTTCCTCAGGACTCTCTTAGAAATTCTAATATGCTCTCCTTTGGAAAGAGTTGAGCATATTTATATACCAACTGTCTTATTTGCCTGGTGCCTTCATCCTCTTCTTCTGTCATTTCACTAAAACAGGCCTCTGAAAGGTTTAATTAAAATTGTCTCCTTTTGGTCAAATTCAGTGGACCTCTATCAATTCAATTTCTGCTTCTTCACAACCTTTGCTGCAATTAAATGCAATTAAATCCTTTGCTCCTTGAAGTTTTCTTCTCGCCCTGTTTCAGAACATATTGATTCATTTGTTCCCCTACTCTCTGACCATTTACTCTGCCTTCCTATCAGGCCTGACTTCCTGCTCTTCCTTTGTAAATAGAAATGTCCCTTGAGACTGAAATTTTAATGCTTTTATCCTCTGTCTCTGCAAACACTTTTGCAAAGAGCTGATCTTTTCCCAAAACTTCATTTATGACCTCTTGGTGGTAATTCAAATTATAAACCTTTATTCTTTCCCACCAAAGACTGGGAATGCCAAAAACCTAACCAACCATTTCTTTGCTGCTATTCCCCTGAAACTTCAAAAAGCCCCAAACATTATTGTCCCCTGAGAACTGCCTTGCTCTCTCCAATGTTCCAGCACTAATATTGTTTGTTTTTTTAACCCCAAAAGTAAAAACTTAAAAGCCCAGTTTACTCTCTCCTTTCTCTCAATTAATATCCAATCTGTCACACTGTTTTAACAAATCTGCTTTCAGAATATGTCTCGGATTCATCCCTTTCTCTTCATTCTGGCACTGGCGTTATTCTTGCAAAGCCTCACATCTGGTTTGCTGCAAGCTTCCTGGACTGTCATGTTTCTACTTCTATTATCCCTGCACTGCCCACCATCCTGCTTGTAAATACCCAATTAATCTTCATCCATTTCTATCCTCTGGTTCCTTTCTCGTTTCTATTTTTCTGTATTTATTTTATTTTATTCCCAGTATGGGTAACATATAGCCTGGTTCTTTTCTATTTGTTTAGTCATGTTGCCTACTTTTCCCCATCAGTCACTTCCTCCACTACCCGATGATCTCCCAACTAACTGATGTGCATATGCCATCTTAAGCTGGTCTCTGCTTTTTTTCTACAATCTGATCTTCTGTTTATTAAAATAATGCATGAAGCTTTTTCAGTTTCTTTACCCTCCAATTCTTCCATAGGACTTTTTAATGATTTTCAGCAAATAATAATTTAACTTGTAAAAACTTCCTTATCTTTTAGTTATTTGTGTATGTGTTTCCCTTTGAGGACAGGAATCACATCATCCATATTTTATATCCCCTACAGCACCTAGCACATTGTTGAGCACAGTGTTGAGAACGTGATTGATAGATTCATCTGACCCTAACTTCACTCTACCTTGTCACCTGTCCTTTTCCCCAGTAGGAATTGTTGAATGATTACCATCCTTCTCACATCCTATTTTACAGAGAAAACAAAAGCTATTGAGGGGGAATACTCTCACATTTCTTCAATACCCTTCTGAATCTCTCTTTCTCTTCACTACTACTTCCCTCCACTCTGTCTGTTAAAAGAAAAGTATATTTTTAACAAATGCCCAAGTTAATCCCTCTACTCACACATTTGATTCATTATTTCTCATTTGCCCAAATTTTGCTTCATCAGTTTATTTTTTCCCTTTCCTCTTGCATGTTTCTAGTCCAATTCTCTCTTTTGACTTCTTTCCCTTGACCTACATACTCAGGCCTCAACTTCCCAAAGGGCCCTCGCCTTGCCTCTCTTTCCAGCCCATCGTTTTCCTTCCTCCCCCCCACCGAGCTTACAAACTTTAAAGTTTATAATACAGTATTGCTGACTCTATTCACTGCACTGTGCATTAGCTCTCTAGAACTTACTTATGTACTAGTTGTAAGTTTGTACCTTTAAACAACATCTCCCTAACCCCCATCAACCCCCTTGCTCCTGGTAACCACCATTCTACTCTGTTTTTATCAGTTCAATTCTGTTTCTTTTTAAATTTGACATATAAGTTAGATTATACAGTATTTGTCTTTCTCTGACTACCTCACTTAGCCTAACATCTTCAAGTTTTATCCATGTTGTGGCAAGTGGCAAGATTTCCTTCTTTCTCGTGGCTGAATAGTATTCCATCTTGTGTGTGAGTGTGTGTGTGTGTGTGTGTGTGTACACACACATCTTCTTTATCCATTTACCTTCTGATGGGCACTTTGTTGTTTCCTTATTTTGGCTAATGTGAGTTGTGTGGTAATAAATATGGGTATGCAAATATCCTTTGAAGATACTGATTTAAATTCCTTCAGATATATACCCAGGAATGGGATTGCTGGATCATATGGTAGTTCAGTTTTTAACTTTTTGAAAACTGTCATACTGTTTTTCTTAGTAGCTATAAAAATTGAACTACATATGATTTTTCAATAATAGGCAAGCCTTTTTGGTTTGCTCCATTTTAAAAAGTTTCTCCTCTCTTGACTTAACAATACCACACTCCTGCTTTCTTGCTAACATTGTCTTCTTTTTTTTCCCTTTGCTCGCCCTTCTACATTAGTTCCTCTTCCTCTTTCCTTTGCCAAAGATAGGCTTTCCCATCAGGGATACCAGGCTTTTTGCTGATGGATCTAATGGGTTCAAGTGAGAGAAATTATATGGAGTCTCTCAGCTGTCAGGAAGGCTGGAAGGAGCTGGCGTAGGGAGCTGGTAGCCCACAGCCTGGATGAGCCTTGTCAGTTTGGCCCTGTGTGCCATGCGAATGTTAACATTTTGCATGCATACTGTGTGATGTTGGGAAAATTTTGCACAAAGATTCTATTCTCAATACTCTTCACATCTTCTCAGGGTAATATTTCCTATCTTCTTTCCTTAAAACAAACAAGAAACCCAAAAGATGAAAATATTTCCTCATCGCATATAAAAGAACTCATTGCCAACATCCTCAACTTGGAATTCAGAGTTGCGTATAACTGGCCCCAGTTCTATTTTTCTAGTTTTATTCTCCATAATGTTCTCCCGTGTAACTTGATACTGAGCAGTAGTGTTCTGCAGACTGTCAACTGTGATGGGCAGTTTTACATTTGAGAGCTGTTTCTTATGGCCTTGCTCATTTCTCCAGCTGTTGAACTCAGCCTATAAGACCTAGCTCAAAATGTCATCTCTTCTCTGTAAACTATCTCAATTCTTTTGTTAGAACCAATAACTTTTTTAATGTATTCCTATGGTACATTTACAAATACTTATAAACTAGCAATTATAAAGGTCTAATTTGTACTCTCTACTACTTAACAATGTTAGGTAAACAGCAAGTCCCCTATGTAAAGAAGGAAGTTTTACATATAGTAATTTTACCTTCATTTAAGAACAGTTAGATTTATACAGGCAAGAGAATGTTGTACAAGATATTCAAGTATTTGCAAGAAACATATATATAAACAGATATAGTCTTCTCTCTTATACCTATAAAATGTGAGTTATAATAACTTTCCTATCTTTCCCTACCCCCACTTATTCTACCTGAGGCCTAAATGAAATAATTGATGTAAAAGCACTCTTATGATAAGTATTAGGCATTATAAAAATGTCTGGCATTAGTAGTACATGCAACCTAGTTGCTATGACCTCAAGCAGATTTCTTTCACTGGGGCAATCATAGGATATTCAAAGCCAATCAATAATTACACCCTAAATAGATAAAAAAAAATTGGAGGAAAACTGTATCAGTCTAAATTATTCAGGCAGTTGCTTCAATTCTTTGCTTTATTTTTGTGTAGAAAAAAATTACGTTAGGTAATTGTATTTAATACAATCATATATCAAAGCTTCCCTTGAAAAATGAAACTACTCTGGAAAATTTCATTCTAAAGCTATTTCTGTGCCAGTTTAAAAAAAAACTTGTTCTTCCTTTTTAATATTAGTCTCCTTAATAAGTGGTTTACATATCTAAGTTTTCACATATATATTTAAAACCAAATGCTTTTAACAAATATTGGGTAGATGCCAGTATAAAAAGTCACTTCGCTATGCACCCTGTACTAAAACAAATTGTCACAGCAGGATTTCTGTCAATGTAGAGCATTCAAAGGAAATAGAAGGATACATGTAAACTGTAATTGAAGGGATGATAAAATGAGGCCGATAGGTAAATTACATTCAGAGAGGGTGAGATCAGTGCTAACTTAGATTGGAATAAGTGCATTGCCAAGAAGATGCCATGGAGGAGATTGCCTTTGAATTTGTCCACATACTTTACTTTGAATGTGTATAAATGTTCAAGGTTAGAAGGAGAGAGCAACTTTTGCTTTTCCCATTAAAACTATATTTTTCAGCTTAGATGGAAACAGTTCCAGGGCAATTCACCCCCTCCTGGTTTTCTATCTATGTGTGTGCATCTTTGAGAAGTGGGATTAGAGAGAAACCTGCAGGCATATTAATAAATAAATTTCACATGCTGTTAGATATTAAGTAAACATACAGATAAATATTCCTCTAGGGGTTATGATCTTATAACCTGGAGATTTCTAATTTGGCACCTGTGACATATAGTTACTTCCCATGGGGGTTTTCAGTAAATTAATTCTCATATTTTCAATTTTAAAATATGTGCAATCCAGGTTTCTTTAATGTTCTTCATCAATGATTCAATGTGTTGGTTGTATATTAACAAAGTCGTAGGTTCACACTTAATTGTCTGTTCTTATATTCTTATTTGAACATACAACAACATAAATGCTGGGCAGCAAACCATTGAACATACTAAAGATCATTTAAATAACTAAAAAGTTAAGTTTTTGAAATGCATACATCAGGCAATAATTAATCAAAATTCAAATGTTAATTAGCTACATGTTTGGAAGTTTCAATAGCAATGCCAGGATGTTCTGTCCATTGATTATTAATATATTAGAATAGAACAAATTAATATGCTATGAAAATGGCTGTTTTAGAAGTGACACCAGCACACAATGACTTGAAGTATGAACTTAATTCTCATGCATGTATTTACTATGCATATGTTATAAACTCTTCTTATAATAAAAAAAAGTTATACTTAAGTATAGTATGAATAAAATAGAAATAAAAATGTCTTTCAGAGGGCGCCTGGGTGGTTCAGTTGGTTGAGCAGCTGCCTTTAGCTCAGGTCATGATCCTGGACTTCCAGGATTGAGTCCCGCATCAGGCTCCTAGCTTCTTGGGGAGTCTGCTTCTCCCTCTGACCTTCTCCTCTCTCATGCTCTCTCTCACTCATTCTCTCTCAAATAAATAAATAAAATCTTTAAAAAAAAATGTCTTTCAGAGACATTACTTGATGAGATTATTTTAAACCTAATCTTATGTATTGGTAAAAAAATTTTCCTCTTTTTTTTTTTAACTATAAAAATGACCTAAGTTAGTTACCAGTTAGCCATGAGCATAGTTATATAGGTTCTTCAGGGTAGATAAAAATAAAATGTTCCATGTTGGATACAATATTAAGAGAAGGAGAAAGAGCACAGCACACATGTCTGGTGCATGCTAGACAAGAAAGACAAGCAAGAGAAAAGTATCGTAGTAACTAGGATGACAGGAGAGCAGAACCAGGGCAGAGGGTAAATATAATGTTTAAGAAAAAAACTGTCACAGAGTGGCCTCAATAACAATAGTTACGAGATATTGAAGAGTGGCTTTGTAAGAAAAAATTTACAGAGAAGTTACTCAGATTTAGACAGAGCATTAAACTAGCAATCAGAAGAGCTGAATTCCACTCGCAGTTCTACTGTTTAATTAGAAAAAGATGATGTATGTTGTATCTCCAGTTACCTTGTCAGGAAAGAAGAGATATAGCTATTTGGAATGCAGTTTGGCCATTTCTTACAAAACTAAACTTACTCTTAGCATAGGATCCAGCAATTGGGCTTTTTGGTATTTACCCAAAAAAGTTGAAAACTTCTCTTCACAAAACAACATGTACACAGATGTTATGACAGCTTTATTCCGAACTGCCAATACTTGGAAGTAACCAAAATGTCCTTCAGTAGGTGAATGAGTAAATAAATTTTGGTACATCTAGGTGATGAAATATCATTCAGAACTAAAAATAAATGAGGTATCAAGCCATGAAAAGACATGGAGGAAACTTAAAGACATACAACTAAGTAAAATAAGGCAATATGAAAATGATACATACTGCATGATTTCAACTATATGACATTTTGAGAAAGGCAAAACTGTGGACCCAGTAAAAAGATCAGTGGTTGCCAGAGGTTGGGGGACAGGGGAGAGATAAATAAGCAAAACAAAGAAGTTTTTAGGGCATTAAAAATATTCTGTGTGATGCTATAATGATCAGTACATGTCATTATACATTTTTCCATATCCACTTAATTGATGTACAGCACCAAGAGTGAATTCTAATGTAAAATATGGGTTTTGTATGATGTGTCATAGTAGGTTCATCAATTGGGAAATCTCTGTACTTTCCTCTTAAATTTGCTGTGAACTTAAAATTGCTCTAAAAATTAAAATCTTAAGAAAGAAGGAATTAAAATATTACTTACTATTATAAAGTAAAATATCATCATACAAATATGAACACTTCATAGTCTAAATATTTTAGAAATGTAAGCCATTATTTTTTTCCTATTAATTGTTAAAACTCCCTTACTTATATACTTACTTACTTACATATACATATACATATATATAATATATATACATATATATTTGAGATATATATATATAAAATCATCACATTGTACACCTTAAAGCTACATATGCTTTATGCCAATAATATCTTAATAAATCTGGGTGTAAATGATAGGACTTAATAACCAATTGTATATGCTGAGCATGGGAGAATGAGGTATCTTATAATTACTCTCATTAAGTTTGGATTTACTAAGAGTTTTATCATGAATGGAAGTTGAATTTATTATGAATGGGAGATGCTTTTGCTTTTCCATCTATTGAGAGAATTGTATTTTTCTCTTTAATTCTGTCACTGTGGTAGATGATGTTGATTGATTTAATAATTGATTTATTAATAGTTGACTGATTTAATAATAGTTTACTATTAAACCTCCTTTCCTGCTCTGTGCCTCTTCACTTGGCTGGGCCACCTAATCTGTGTACTTCATAAGAAAATGGTCATTTTAAGTATAACATTTTCTTAGATTCTTTGAGACATTCTAGCAAATTGTCAACCCTGACAGGGGTTTTGGAAACCTCCAAATTTATAGCCAGTCAGTCAGAAGTGTGGGTTTGTGAAATCCAGAACCCTGCATGTATTGCAGGTGTCTGGAGTAAGGGCAGTATTGTTGGGGACCATGGTCTTTACACCCTTATAGTCTTTGTTAGCTTTAAATAGTTAGTGAACTGCAGTACATCCCTGTACATCATCCAGAAGATGATGCAGTAGTATTTTTTCAGATATTTCTGAATTTAGTTTGCAGATAGATATTTGGTTTAGGAATTTTGCATTTGTATGCATGAATGAAAGTAGCATTATCTTACTTTTCCTGAAATATCTTTGTCAAGGTTGTATTGACCTGTTACAATGAGTTGGGCCATGTTATCTTTTTTTTTCTATTTTCTGAAAGAGTTTGAGAAGATAGAATTATTTCTTTTTTGAATGTTGGTAGAATCCATTAATGAAGACATCTGGAACTGGTTTCATTGTGGAAACATTTTTGATTAATGATTTAATTTCCTAGTGTCTATGTATATACTATTTACCTTCTCTCTCCTTTCTGGAATCACTGTTGAATAATTATATTTTTCCAAAACTTTATCTACATTATCTAAAAGTGTAAACATTATCATTAAGTTATTCATATGAATCTTAATATCTCTTTAATATCTATAGGATCTGGAGAAATGTTCTCAGTATTGTTTTATATTATTCTCTCTCTCTATATATAGAGAGAGAGATTGACTAAGAGACAGTAACTTTACTGGGTCTTCTCTCTTTTGTCATAATTAGTCTAATCTGAGGGGTAATCAATTTAAGTAGTAGTTTTAAAAAACAATTTTGACTTTTTTTATCCTTTTTCTTGTATGTTTTCTATGGTATTAATTAGCCTGCTTCTCCCTCTCCCACTCCCCCTGCTTGTGTTTTCTCTCTTGCTGTGTCTCTGTCAAATAAATAAATAAAATCTTTTTTTTTTAAAGTCTTATTCTTAATTTTCAAATAAAAGAACAATTTTCCAGTTATCTTTTCTCTATTTAATTCTAGCTTAATTACCGTTATTTCAGTTTTTAGTAATTACATGAAATTTGCCCAGAAAAAGGTTAGTTTTCATAACGGTTCCAACAATGCTAAAAGGAGACTGCGTACTTTCCAGTTATTAGAAATGGCATTTTAATATGAATATATAATGTATATATTATTTGTATGTATATATGTGCATTATTTGTGTGTGTGCATATATATGTATATATACATATATATATATATACATAGAAAGAGAGAGAGATACAGATATCCAGTCTATGTTTTTGTTATTCAAGATTTCTATATCTTTAATGATTCATCTATTTTTTCCTATTTATTGAAAAACATATTTAAAATCTCCCAAAGATTAATGATTTGTCTGTTTCTCTTTGTTCCTGTCATGTTTGACACCACATATTTTCACAATTAATATTGATTATAGATGGGTCAATCAAAAAATGTTTGCCTTCAGGTGTATTTAGTTCTGATATTTATATAACCATATCAGTTTTCTTTGATTAGCATTTTCACAGCATATGTTCTTTTTCCTTTTTCTCTCACTCTTCCTATATCCATGTGACTCTAGTTGATATCATATAATATTTTTAAATTTAGTCATGCAATCTTCATTTTTTTAAGTAGACACTGAATTTCTTTAAATGTGCTATAAATGCTGATCTACAATTCTATTTTGTCTTTTTTCTGTTCTATACCTGGTTATGTTTGTTTCTCTTCTATTTCAGTTGCTCCATATTATTATTTCATACTTTTTCTTTTTTTAAAAAACATGTTGATAATATAATTCTCCTTTGTTTGGGCTTCCATTATCTCTCAAGAAGTCAGTTAACAGTCTTCAGAAGGTAACTGTTCTTTTTCTCTAGCTGTTTTTAATTTTGTTTTATTTGTCTTGATGTTTTCTAGTTTCACTACAATATGTGTCAGTATCCTATTGCAGATGTGTTGGTCCTTTTTAAATCTGGATTGGTTTATGTCTGTGATTAATCCCAGAAATTCTAATCTGTTATCACTGCCAGTGTTGCCTCACCTCATTCCTTATCTTGTCTCCTTGTGGAGTTTCATTATAGACAATATTAAGCATTCTCATTCTGGCTACCATGTTTTCTATTTTATCAAGATGGTCCCCTTGCCCCCTCCCCCCCCCCTTTTTTTTTTTTTTTTTTTTTTTTTGGTGTGGGGGGCATGGATCTCTCCATCCTGCATCCTGGATACTATTTCCTATCTTCCCAGTCACTAATTATCTCTCTAGCTGTGCTTCATCTGGTACAGCTGCTCTTGTTGAGTTTTTAATTTTAATTGGTTTTCTTTTCATACCTGGTATTATATTTGACTTTTTTTCAATTCTGTTAATTTTTGTTCCTTTACCCTAAAGATATTTTAAAGCTTATCTTTTTCTTCTTCAAAACTTTAAATATAATTTTTAATGCTTGTTTACATTTGATATTTCCTAAACCTGGGGTATTTTCAAGTCCATTTCTCTTGTTTCTCCTTTGGATGCTTTGTTTCCTTGATGCCTAGTTAGTTTTTACTTTTCATCATTACTACACTGGTGAACTTATTTGGAGACCTAAAATACAGATAGAGCCTTACTGTAGTGGATTTGCATTTGCTTCTTCTGGGCACCAGGGGGCACTTCCAACTTAGGAGCATCACAAACAAAGATGAAGCTTAAGAGTTTTCTGTCCCTCTAGCTGATGTGAGCAAGGCTCAAATCTGTGTGAAGTCCAGCACAAAGTTACAACTTCTCCAGGACATTTAAAAAAATATGTTTTTCTCATACCCTATTCAGTGCCAAGGTAACTTTTTTTTGCAGTCATCTTAAAAGGGGCAAGGAGCAGATTGGTTGGTTTGTTTTTCTTGTTTTTCCACAGTTATCCCAAGAACAAAGTCCTCCAAGGTCCCTGCTTTGTGTGGTAAACACATTAGTGACTGTCTGCCTTGCAAAAGTATGGAGCTAGATTTGTTCACCACCAAACCTGAGTAGTAGATCAAACCAAAACCCAAGCAGATCTAGATCAGCATATGCTCCAGGATCCTTTTTTTCCCCAGCAAAAATCTTGGGTTCTTTCCCTGACCTATTATGGTTATGTAAATTTTTTTTCTCTGCACTATAAGGTGCTTTAGCAGCTTGAAAGAACTTGGTGCTTTTTAAAGAAAATCTATTTTAATATCTCAGTAGCTGCCAACTTCACATAGATTGTTACTAAAACATTTTGGTTTACAACATAGCTTTGCAAAGTTGCAGACACACAGATATGTTTACTAGTATTTGGTGATCAAAGCCAAACACGAGAGCTACAAGGCATTTTACCATGTTAGAAGAGCAAAGAATTTTAATTGCATATCAGAGATACATTTTTTTAAATGACAAAAATTTTTCTCAAATTTAGTACATTAACATTTTAAAGAAAGAGGTTAAAATTTGAATGTAAGTTATGATCCATTAAAAAGTTATCATATTATCAGTGAGTATAATAATAACTGGAGGCAGGGGTGCCTGGGTGGCTCAGTGGGTTAAGCCACTGCCTTCGTCTCAGGTCATGATCTCAGGGTCCTGGGATCAAGTCCTGAATCAGGCTCTCTGCTCAGCAGGGAGCCTGCTTCCCTCTCTCTCTCACTCTCTCTCTGCCTGCCTCTCTGCCTACTTGTGATCTCTCTCTGTCAAATAAATAAATAAAATCTTAAAAAAAGAAAAATTAAAAAAAAAAATAATACCTGGTGGGTTATAGCTAAGCAATAAGGAACACTGGATGATATTAATGCTAGTAAATAAAAAAAGAGTAACTCCTCTGAAACTCATCCTACACCCTTAATTTCCTTGATAAATTTGGAATCTTCAATTATTTAGATCTGTGGTGTCTACTTGGGCACTGTGAGGCATGTTAAATGATTCCATGATATAATATTTGAACACATTTAATTATTTCTACCCCTCCACTTTACCAACCTGATATGAGGATTTAGTCAAATTATATACCATCTCTATTTCCTCACTTAAAAATGAGTAGGATATAGTAATACAAGGAGATGTTCTAGAGGGATTCATTATTTAATGTTTCTAAAGTCCTACACAAATGCCAAACTCATTACAGTGTGCATGCTGGCAAGTGGCTAGGGTTTAGGAGATAATGCAAGAGCACACATAAATCAAAATTTCAACATGAACGACCTTCTTTTTGTACCAGAGAATGATTAATCACATCACTGGCATCGTGTATGCAGGTTCTTGTTCAATAAGTAATAGTTGACATCCTTAAGCTATACCTTTGGCCCCATCCCCTTCCTTTCACACAGCAGTGGTGGGGGTTTGGGAGAAGGACTACCAATTCTGTGTACATGCCGAAGCCTTTCAAAGGATAGTCTAGAAAATGCCAGACTGTCTAACTTTAACCTTCCAGGAAAAAAAAGATGGAATTGTATGTCATAGTAAATTATTCCCAGACTTCAGCTGAATTACTGCTGAAGATGATACTTAGAGTACTTTCTATGGACATCAGTGTCAGTATATAAATTCAAAATGGGATGATTTTACCACCGACACCATTACTGTCCTGCTCCCAGCCACCATTATATCTTGTAAATATTATTGCCAATAGCATCATGTTCAGTCAGATGATCTAGAAAAACAGAACTTATAGGACATATATGTGAATGCATATATAAATATATATATGTGTGTATATCATACATAAATTTATATATTCTATTGACTGTTTCTGTCCTTTCTCTCTCCCATCTATCTATATCTAGATCCATAACCATATATATCTATAATTTATTTTAAGGAACTGGCTCACACAGTTGTAGGGCTGGCAAATTCAAATATCTGTAGAACAGACTAGTGAGTTATAAACTCAGGCAGGAGTTGATGCTGCAGTGTCAAGGTAGAATTGCTTCTACTCTGGAAAATCTCAATCTTTGTTCTTAAGGCCATCAGCTGTATAGATGAGGCCCACCCATATTATTGAGGGTAATCTCTTTTACTGAAAGTCAGTGAATTGTAGGTGCTAACCACATCTACAGAATACCTTCACAGTAACATCTAGGCTTGTATTTGGATAAATAACCGGGTGCCATAGCCTTGCCAAGTTTACACATAACACTAACCACCAGACTGCGGACTGGTTTTCTTGCTTCCTCCTGTGTTGTACTCCCACAATCTATTTTTAACACAGCAGCCGAAGTGATTCCTTAAGGCATAAGCGATGTTCTGTATTCTTCAAACCTCACACTAGCTCTTTAAATGACTCTCAGTTAAGTCCAAGGTTCTTACAAAGACATCCAAGAACGTGAATGATTTGGACCTCTATGACCTGTCTCCACCCCCTACCGTTCTCACTCTGGTTATACGTCCTCTCTTCTGCTCCCCAATTTAATCATCCTAGGGCCTTTGGACTGTTTATTCTAATAGTTTGAAATATTCTTCTCCCAAGGTATAAACATAACTAATTTCTTCCTCCTTCAATTATTTGTTTGCTGTTTGTTTTTGAAGTATAGTTGACACATGAGGTTACATTAGTTTTAGGAACACAACATAGTTTTTCAATAAGTTTATACATTATACTTTCTCACAAGTGTAGCTGCTGTTGGTCACCATGCAGCACTATCATAATACCATTCACTCTATTTCCTATGCTGTTCCTTTTATTCCTGTGACTTATTCATTCCATCATTGGAATTCCCTCCTTCAAATATTTGCTCCAGTGTCACCCTCTCAATGTAGTTTATCCTTACCAACTATTTAAAATTCTACCTGACAACATCCCTTCTCTGGCATTCCATATCCTTGTATTATGCTCTCTCTCTCTCTCTTTTTTTTTCCCCATAGCATGTATTACTCTGTAACATAATACATAATTTACTTTCTAAAATAATAGATATTATTTATTGGTTCTCCCTGCACACTAGAATGTAATCGCCACAAAGACAGTAATCTTTGTTTATGGATCTCTGATTGAACTCATGTGCCTAGATCAGTATCTGGCAAATAGTAGTTATTCAATAAACATTTGTGGAATAAATGAATGCATTTAGGCTATTGCTCTACTAATCATTGCTTGATTATTAATTGTACTACATATAAAAATGCTTCATTTCACATTATCTTCATTTTGTCCTTCACTCTATTCTATAATATCCTATTTTTAAGAAGATATTTACTAGTTTTTCTTTTGCTTTTGTAATCTTTCTACTTTTTAGGGGAAATGATATAAAAACCTAACATTCATGTAACATGTTTACTAACTAGTTTATTAGAGGACTGAAATTAAACTATATGCAATTAATTGATGTGTATATGAATTAGAGAATCAGGTTCCTTGGGTAATAAAGTTTGAGAGGAAAATAGCCATGGACTTCCAAGGTAACCATGCCTAAGAGACCTATGATTTCAAAGCCATAATTTTAGAGAATTTCAGTTTGTTTGAAGAATGATATTTAGCATAACTTCTACCACATAATAAATTTATCAGATTGGCTTAAATAGTGATAACTTTATTTTCACTGATAATTCATTTTGACTAATGAGCATTATAATAGCTAAAGGTGAAATATATAGAAATGTTTAGATTTCAAAGTTGAAGAAGACTTGACATTTTTTCTTCTTTTTTCTTTTTTTTCCTTTTATTACTATTTTTCCTATGTGTTTTTCAGTCACAAGGAAGTTCAAAGGAAAAACATAAGTAATAAACACAAATGATCCATTTCATATCACATTTTTGTCTCAAATTTTTCTTTGTCCTTTAAGAGACACATTTGTCCTTTAAGAGACACACTTCCAGCTTCATGTTTTAAAAAGGTAGCCCTTCCTCAATTCTACAAAGTTTCTAGAGTCACATTAACCACCAGGAGAATCTGCAGTATCCTTGGTCTTGCAAAATTTTCTCTCTCTATCTCTCTGACCATGGTTACGTATAAATGTGTCTACTATGGAGAAGAGAAATAACATCTAGGAAATATTTCCTTTGTTCATTGGTATGAACTCCCTAATTTTGCCTCTCTCTCTCTTTCAAAGTATATGGGTTTTTAAAAAATATTACAATGTACATAAAATAAGTTGCTTATAGACAAGCATAAAAATATTAGATTCCCAAAACCCATAGCTTTCTGTATCTCTTTGACTTCATTTTGACCCACTCTCCCAGATTCACTATACTAGGACTATTGTTTCAGATGCTTAAATGTGCCCAGCTTTCTCTTAGCTCAGGGTCTCTGCACACAGTATTTCTGCTGCCTGAGACAGTCTTCCTTATCTGGCTAAGATAATCTGACATCGACATATGTTTCAGTTTCTCAGGGAAGCCTTTTTAGACCTTTTTGCCTAGGTGAATTTTCTTGTTTTTTTTTTTTTTTCTGATGATATTTTCCTCCCTCTAATTATTATGTAACTACATAGTATAGTTATTTGGGTAACAAATCTGAGCTTGCTATTGGACATTAATCGAAATTGTTCTTATGACTGAAAGACATAAAATAATCTTAAAAACTGAAAGAGCCTTAATGCCTTAGGTACTTTTGGAGAAAGACTTTCATGGAGAGGGCAGTGCCTAGAATTTCATAATAAGATAGAAATGTTTTGTGCAGAAACAATCTGCCAAGGGAGTGCAAGTAGGACTCATCATATTCTCATATAGGTAGTCTCTTTTTCCCTCAGACTGACTTTGGAGCCACCTGAGCAGCTGCCAGATCTTACAATCTTATAATACCCTATGAACAAGTCTCTACTGACCAACAACAAGCTGCTTGGTGTATAAGTGGCAGTTCCAAGGTGGAGAAACAGCATCCTATTTGGAATACTGTAGCACTAAGGCCAGTAGATGCAAAAACTGATTAAAGAAGGTAAGATAAAATCAGTTCAGAGATATATTTACATCCTGTTTTCCTTGTAAATGATGGGAGAATTGAATTATGATAAAAGCCCACTATGTTTAGGTTTTTACTGATTCACAAAGTGGTGGCCAATGGTTTGACCATATGATCAGGCAGATGGGCAATGGAAAATTGCATTAATAAAATGATGCTTGTATGGGGTATAGCCCTATGAAAATTATTATAGGAATTTAAGGAGCACATTAAAGTAGGAGGTACTGGAGAAAGTACTGGAAAAATGATACATGGGAAAACAGTGAAAAAAATATTAAGGGCAAAGGGAGCAGCAAGCTCAAAATCCCTAAGACAGAGCATGGTCAAGGAAGGCCAGTTGGGCTATAACTGGTACATGATCAAGGAAAGCAATTGGCTCTGAGATCAAACAGTTTGGAAGAGGTCATATTAAACATGTCCTTTGTAATCCATATTAACACATTGTGATTCATCTTATATAAACTAGAAGACATTGGAGAGTTTTGAGCAGATAAGCAAAATGTTTTACATTTTTAAAGGATGCAGCTACTGTGTGGAAAATAGACTGTTGGGGGTAGTGGCAGGCAGAGTAAAGTTCATAAATATTTAAAGTACCTTCTACATTTCTTAACCCTTGAAAAGTTGAGGAGTTTCCAAAACCATCCTCATTTGTGACATGATATGAAAGTTTGGAAGTTCCCCAGAGCACCTCCAGATTCAGTAATTTGCTGCAAGGACTCAGAAGTGATTTAAAGTTGTCCTCATGTTTATAGTTTATTACAATGAAGGAGTAAAATAAAAAAAAATGATTGAAATCAACAAAGCATGGAACCTAGGAGCATGGTGCAGAGTATAGGAGAGTTCCAAATCCAAATCCTCCAGTTGTCCTTTTCCAGAGGAATCATGGATAGCTCTAACTTTTCCCAAATATGGTGTGTGAAAGTATATATAATGTACTGCCAACCAAAGAAGCTTACTTGAGATTTGAGAAACAGAAGTTAACCCATAACATAAGAGCTTGTACATTGCTTATTTCGATGACTGACAAATAGTAACTCCATTTCAATCGCTGACAAATAGTAACTCCTCAATTAATATTTGTTGAATGAGTGAGTGAGTGAATGAATGAATGAATGATTCCACAAATCAAGCACAACAAAAGGTGTTGGAGATAGATTTAAGCCACATTCACCATGACCAGCAAGCTCATTTCCCAGTAAAAGAAACAAGCAAATTAGCATTTTGTGATGAATGCTAAGCTGAAAGTATACACTGGATGCTCATAGAAACCAAACCTAGAGCATGAAGATCAGGGAACACTTCATAGAGGAGGTGATGCCTGTGTTGGGTAGTAGAGTGTTGGACTTGATCATGGAGGACAAAAAACATTCCATGCATAAGAAATAGTACATGCAAAAGCAAAGAAGCAAGTAAAACATGGCACATTTGAGAAACTGCAAGTAGTTTGGTATAGAACCAAGAAGAGTAGAGAAAAGGTAATTCTGGGAGGGAGCCAAGAAGGCAGCTCATGAAGAGCCTGGCATAAGCTAGAATTCTGGTTTAATCTTTAATGTAATGGAAAACCATTGATACCTTTTAACATAAAAAAGTGACATATTCAAAACACACACACACACACAAAGTGACATATTCAGTTTGACATTTTAGAAAGGTCATTGACAATAGTGTAAAGAATGAATTAGAAGGAAATGAACAAGACTAAGAAAGGTAAACTTTTGATGTATAGTCAAATGGAATAATCAAAGATCAAAGGGAAAAGTACTGAGAGCCTAAAACATAAAGGGGGACATAATGGTGAGGGATAATAGATGGGATAGAAAGCTGTGTTAGATGGAAAATTAATAGGTCAGGGTGTCTGATTTGATGTAGAGTACAAAGAAGGAATCCAGGATGGTATCCAAGTGGCTGATGTTGGCAATAGATAAATGGTGGTACCATTCACTGAAATAATGTCTTTATTGTCAGAGTTCACGTGGGAGTACAGCAGGGGTTTTAGTGGATAAAAGAGTCAAGGAAGAGTCATTATTGGGCATCCTAATTCTAAACTAGATCATCTAAGAGTATTGCCCCATGAGAAATCAATGCAATATTTGGGAATTCAGGAGAAATATGGTTGAAAATAATGAGAGTACTCTCTGAATATCTATAATGTGACAAATATTGTTACACCATGAAAAACTAAAACTACACCTTTCAGAGGTTACATTTTAGAAAGGTCGCTTAAGTGTGATCACTGTTCACGCACTGTTTTTTATTCCTTTTTTTCTTTTTTGGCAGCTAATTTAGTGTATTCATCATATTTTTCTTTTACTTCTTTACATGTGTTGCCCATTACTCTTATTAATGTGTATGTCCATGGCATCATGATTTCAGAACTGTAAATTCCTCACTTAAAAATCCTAGCCTTGAAATATTTCCTGTCCTTTGGGGTGGATGTGTGTGAGTTGTCAAATCTCTCTCTCTCTCTCTTTCTCTCTGTGTGAGTTGTCAAATCTCTCTCTCTTTCTCTCTCTCTCTCTCTCTCTCTCTCTCACACACACACACACACACACACACTAAACTCACACTAAACTAACTTCAAAAGACCTGGCTGTTAACTTAGGCCACCTTAGCAGGGTAAACTGCTGCATGATAGATTTGGTAATGACAATCAGTGTCATGCCAACAGCTGAAATGAACGGGTTAACTGGCCAGGAATCCAATTTATCACCATGGTTTGACAGTTTGGCAAAATTTTAATTGTGCCATTGTAGAAAGCTCCATATACTTTTTTTTTAACCAAGAAAAAAAAATTGAGGTTTCCACTCCTTTAGCAAGTTCTCTGTGATATCACTAAAGGCAGTGAGACGGTTCTAAAGGACAACATTCCTAAAATATTAGGATTCATTGGCATAAATGCTTTTGGCAGTATCAATCTCAAACTCCGCTTTTCTCTCCGAAATTTCCATTGTACATTTCAAATTACTGCACAGTGCTTCAGTGGTGAGTAGAAGGCCATTGTTCTCAAAAATAATAATAATAATAATGCAAATAATTAAATGGAAGAACCACAAGTTCAAAAGATTTTTTTTTGGAGATTCTTGCCATATACCAAATGATACCTTGGGAAAAATAAAACAAAACAAAACAAACAACAACAACAACAACAACAACAAAAACTGAAAGCTGTTTAAAAAGATAGCAGCTGCTATAATGTTGCTTCATTACAGACCCAGTGGAGCAGAAGCAATGCATCCATTTTGCCTTTTTCTTCATTGATGATATCAGTGGAGCATTAATGGAATTCTTATAGTCTACTGGTACAGTATAAATTTACTTTGAGTAAATCTTATATTGACTATATTATAATACTCTTTAAAACTAGAGAAGAACCTCATTGCTTTATTTATAAAAAAAAGTTATATAGAGGATATAACTTCAGATCCATAATAAGTAAGTAGTCAATACAGTTTTTTATGCCTTTTATCATTAGGAGAATAGGTAGAATCTTAGTCTAAAGTAAAACTCTCATTAGAAAGCTTATTTCACCGAAATGACACACAGTTTTCTCCAGTTAACAAAGTCAAGGTGCTTTTATTGTTTTTCTTTATTGATTTCTTTTATTTAATTCTTCTTTAACAGAAGAAGCTTCATTTCTGTATGTCCTTTTACTTTGTTAACATTACAGGATGTGCTTTCAAAATGAAAATTATGCAAATTACTTAGCATTTATCTTGATTTTTAAAATCATGTCCAAACTATGATCCTAGGGTCGTCCACTTATATAAAAATTTGGGGGCCAGAGAGGGACCCAGATGTTTCAAGTGGATTTGCAAATGGCAAAATGCTGCTTGTTGGATCTGCCTGCAAATCTATTTGCAAATGCAAATCCTCTTTCCAAACAGATCAGAGTTTTTTTTAGGTCCAACAAAAATCCTTGAGCAAAGCAAAATGCTGATGGAATGTACACGTGGCCCATCTATGGATTTCTGTCCACATGCTCTTGCATCTTCGTTGTGTACTTTCAGAGCATGGCAAGAGAAGACAGAACACAATGACACTTACTTTCAGGGGGTTCTGAAAGCATCCTGATGCAATTTAGGGAAGAGGCAGAAGCAGTGACTTATCTAAACATCTTTTTTTATCTCAACATGAAATGACTCAAAGCACTCCCTGCTTATGCTGTGTTCCCTTAAAGTACTAGTTTTATCCTATAAGACAGTTTCTATTTGTCCACAGATACTATGACTACTTCTCTGACATCTCTTCCCTTTCAGTACATGTCCTTCTACGAGATCCATGTCCCTAGGATCCAGACCATGAGTGCAGCTCTCCACTGACACTTGTCTGTTGAGGTCAATAACTCATTCAGATTTTTTTTACTCTTCCTTGCCCTGTGATAATAATAATAACAGTAGCAAACAATTTAGGGCACTGTCCATGTTGTATTAACCCATTTAATCTTCACCACTAGTCCATCACACGCACAGTGTTTAACTTCTCCGTGTCTTGTGCTCCTCTAATCTAACAAATCAATTTACACTAAAAGGTTAATGGTGGAAAGAAAACATGGCTGGCTTTTCACCTCTCAAATTTGTCATCCTCTCTCTTTACATTTTACCATTGCCATTATTCAAGGCTGGAGTGTCGCCATAGCCTCATAACCAGTACCTCCCACATTCTAGACTAACCCTCCTGAAATTCATTTCTCTGCATTTTTGCTGAAATGACTGATCTGAACTACAAATCTAACCTTGTCATTATACTGATTTAATGTTGCTCTGTCATCTACAGGATAAAGGCCATAATCCCTAGCATGAAATAGAAAGCCTGCAATACCCTCACCCATTCAGCCTCGTTTCTTTTCCTACTACTCTCTTCTTAGAATTCTATGACTTTTTCATTCACTCCCTGAGATACAATATTACTTCATGCCTTTTGAAAGCATATTAATATGAGTTACTGGAATTTGGCTGGAACGCATTTCATCCCTCTATCATCCATCTGTCCCGGCTTCTCTGCTCACAGTGCACTCTCACACATACATACATACATACCTTGACACCAGGCAAACTTTTGCTTATCTTTAAGAGCCTAGATATCATGGGTCACATCTTCCAGTCTTCCCCAATCTAGCCCTCAGGCACAGGTTGTAATAAGTGAGTCTCCTCTGTGTTCCTACAGTAATGGGTAAATGTTTAAGTTATCCACTTAAAGTTTTTCTTCCTCATTATATTGTGAGTTCTTTGAGAGCGGAACACTGTTATTCTTTGTTTTCCCAGTGCTCTGTTTGCTTAAAAAAAAAAAAAAGTCTCTCAACACATTTATTATATTACAGATACGTACTTGATAATAAATAGTTCTCACAGAACCTAGCTGTGACCTATAAAAAGGAATCTGCGAATGGAAAACTAAGGATCATAGCTAGTGGGAAGTAAAATATTTTGGGTCAACAAGGTCTTTCCCCACTGCCTTCAAAATATCTTAGATCATTTAATTAGCTTGCGAATAAGGCTGACCTGGAGTAAAGGTTGAAACTATACCTAGCCAGGCAAAATTGCAGTGAAAAAAATCTGAAATCTGCCAATTAGAAAACTAGTATTGAGGAGGAGTTTAAAGGTACATATTTATATGTAAGTGAGGAACTCTGAGGTTGTATTGAATATGAGGCCAAAATAATGGGTTTATTCAGTTGAAATAATATTCTATTTATCTATAAAAGATCACTCAGCTAATATTTTGTCATAAAGAAAAAGACCCAACTAATTGACTGAATTATTCATTTTCGAATTCTCTTGAAGAGTCACCAAGAAATCAATGAGTTTACTTATTTAGGGAGGCAGGTACTTTTATTCTCTTGTGATGCAGAGACCACCACTAAAAAAAAAAAAAAGATGTTGTCTAGGAACAATGAAGAACATAATAATTGTCAAGATGGCATTGGAACATTATTTTTTAAAAAATTTTACTGAGCCATGATTTGGAGAAAATTTACCAAGTGACTCAGCCCAGTACAGACTTTTCCATCTTCCTTACAAACTGAATTGCAAATATCACCATCTTTAGGGCCCCCTAAAGTAAGTGACTGTGTTCAAAGATTTTTAATGTTTTAATCTCATGTGTTTCATTAAACAGTAGATGTTTACTGAAAAAAAAACTGAACTACTTTCTAAAATGACCCACATACTGGATAAAACTTCCACATATGTTTTACTATCTTTAAGCCTATTTTACTTTATTTTTTAAAATTTTATTTACGTATTTCTTTGAGAGTGTGAGCAAGAGAGAGCGGAGGAGGAGGGCAGAGGAAAAGAGAGAGAAAGAACCTCAAGCAGACTCTCCACTGAGCAGGCAGACCCACCAGGGCTCAATGTCACAACTCTGAGATCATGACCTGAGCCAAAATCAAGAATGGACCCTTAACCAACTGAACCACCCAGGTGCCCCAAGCCTGTAAAGGAGACACTTAAATTTGGAAATACAAAAACTTAAGAAGTTGTATGTTCTTAATTCATATTTGGCCTTCTGCAAATACTTATTTCAACTTATATCAAACATATTAAATTCTAATTGAACTTTGATGAAAGTAATAATTATAATTTGTTGGAAAGTCACAATTATGGTCAAATATCATTATCCAAATAATTACTTTTATTCTTATAATCATTATGCCGGAGTTTCACATCCATATAAATTTCAAGTTTTTTAGAGATTGAAACGTTATCAAAACACAAGAATATGCTCCTTGTTTCATAAAACTTAATAAAATATCTTATTCCCTTAAAGATTTAAGAAATTTGTATCTTTAGGGTAAATACCCAAACGTAGTGATCCAAAGGGGCATGTGCACCTGAATGTTTATAGCAGCAATGTCCACAATAGCCAAACTATGGAAAGAACCTAGATGTCCATCAACAGATGAATGGATCAAGAAGATGTGGTATATATACACAATGGAATACTATGCAGCCATCAAAAGAAATGAAATCTTGCCATTTGCGACAACATGGATGGAACTAGAGCGTATCATGCTTAGCGAAATAAGTCAAGCAGAGAAAGACAACTATCATATGATCTCCCTGATATGAGGAAGTGGTGATGCAACATGGGGGCTTAAGTGGGTAGGAGAAGAATCAATGAAACAAGATGGGATTGGGAGGGAGAAAAACCATAAGTGACTTAATCTCACAAAACAAACTGAGGGTTGCTAGGGTGAGGGAGATTGAGAGAAGGGGGGTGGGGTTATGGACATTAGGGAAGATATGTGCTTTGGTGAGTGCTGTGAAGTGTGTAAACCTGGCGATTCACAGACCTGTACCCCTGGGGATAAAAATATATGTTTATAAAAAATAAAAAATTAAAAAAAAAGATTCAAGAACTTTAAGCAGACAGCATTTTGTCACATGACTTATGCTAACTATAATCATGTTGGAGTTTTTTAAGATTTTATTTATTTATTTGACAGAAGGAAAGAGAACGCACAAACAGAGGGAGTGGCAGACAAAAGGAGAGGGAGAAGCAGGCATGCCGCTGAGCAGAGATGTGGGGCTAGATCCCAGGTCCCTCAGATCATGACCTGAGCCAAAAGCAGATGCTTGATAGACTGAGCCACCCAGGCACCCCATCATGTCTTTATTATTTTTTTTTTAAAGAGAATTCTAAGAATAGTTTGAGTCTGAGAATATTTGCTGAACTTAACTCCTTTGAATTAATTACTAGAGACTAATTTTGAATGTCAAAGTTGGTACATCATGTGGTTTTGAGTGTTAGAACTAGTGTGGTTTGCCTGCGCGGTCCAGTCAGTTAAGCATCTGACTCTTGATTTTGGTTTAGGTCATGATTTCAGGGTTGCGAGATCAAGCCCTTTGTGGGGCTTACATACTGGGTGTGGAGTCTGCTTAAGATTCTGTCTCTCCTTCTCCGTTTGCCCCTCCACCCACTTAAAAAATTAAAACTAGCGTAAGTAAAGATTCTGTCATAATATAATGCTGTTTTTTTTTTTAAAGACATTGACCAAAAGTCTTAAGTTTCCTTCCTAAGTTAGTAACTCCTCCACATAAAATAGTAGTCAGTTAAATAGTAAGAGTATTACTGTTGTGATGTAGGATCATAAGCAGCAGAAGAACTTCAACTAACTTATTGACAGACATATGTTTTGGTTTTAATGTGTATTTTTTTTTTATTCATTCCTTTTGCTATTCAGTAGCACCTGCCCACAGAGTAAGTATACTGAATATTTCTATATTTGTAAATGATTTCTGTTCCCCAGAAGACACCAGATCATCCCACAAATATATGAAAAAGCAAAGGACAACCACTTTGTGGTGCAGAAATAGTTCTCAAATGCCTGTTTTAGTGCTTTCTCAATAGTTAGAAATTTGAACAGCTGGTAGAAATAATACTGAGCAAGTAGGATCATACATCTATTGCACACATACAAAGATGCTTTGAAAATACATGGAACAGTAGAAGAGAACAAACTGGTGGTTGCCAGAGGGGAGGTGGATGGTGGAGGATGGGGGACGGAGGAAAAAAGATAAGGGGATAAAAAAATACGTGGCATAACTAGAAAAATTGATTTTTTTTTAACAGAGCAATGCTGTACAACCAAATTCGTGTGGTTAGTTTCAGAAACTCTTAACAAAATTAAGATACCTGATATTTTTATCTTAGCAAGAACAATGTAATATTTTCCAAAGATTCAACCATTAAACAAAAAATGAATAAAAAGCATGCAGCTTGCTAAACTGTAAACCTACTCGAGTGCAAAGAAGAATCTCTGTCAAAGGCCGCTTGAACAACATTGCAGCTATTATAAGAAAATTTTAGGACAAACATAATATTTTAAATGCAACACCTAAAAATAATGACTATTTCTCAGTACAAAAAAGAAATATACATTTCCCATACCCCAAACCCCAGGGTACTATGTGTTCAAAAACAAAAGGTCAGGAACTAAGTACTTCAGTGACGCCTTTACCTTAAGGATCAGAATTGGAGTTATACTTGAGGTCTTAGGTGAAATGAGTTTGACGGATTAGGTTCGGTTACTAGCTGTCAGTGCACTACATAAAAAACACTGCACATACAGAGCTTAGTGAAACTAGCTGTTTTCTGCACAGGAAAATTCCTTGATGGAGTTAGCATGAAGACAAATGAACTGTTATCCCCCAAGAAAGGTGTCCCTTTAGGTTAGGCTTGAGGTTAGCAATACCAAACAGTAAGAGCACTTGACTTCCTATGGCTGACAGACTCATTACCTTTGTAAATATTGAGACTTAGCTTTGAATCCTGGGATTCTTTTTTGACTTTCTAGAGAGTGCTGGTAACTAATCAATTACCAAAATAATAAAGAAATTAAAATGGGAGAGGACTAAAGTATTATAAGCAAATTTTCATTTCCTACCATCTAACAAAGTTGTTTACACTTCCTCCATTATTACTAAATCCTTAACCCTTCCATTTATTCAAAACCTTCTAAATATATCTTTGTTACTCATCATGATAAGAATCCGGTAAAAATAAGATGTGCTTTTTTTATTAAGAGGTAAGAAAATGGGAACTCAAGCAGGATTAATTGCAATATGTCAGTGGCAGAATTCAAAACCATATTTGTTAGTGCCCCAAACTGCTGCTGCTTCCACAAGTTTTATTCATACGGAATTATTTCTCTGAAATCTATTTATTTCTTATGATCACTATTCACTCAGTCTCATATAACTTGTATATTTTCCTTATGTCTCTTCTATTATTTTATTTCTGGTCATATTATTAATACTTCATCTAAATGGTCAGACTCTGATAGTGAAATAAATCAAGCAGAGAGAGTCAAGTATCATGTGGTTTCACTCATTTGTGGAGTGTAACAAATAGCATGGAGGACATAGGGAGATGGAGAGGAGAGGAAGTTGAGGGAAATTGGAAGGGGAGATGAACCATGAGAGACTATGGACTCTGAAAAACAATCTGAGGGTTTTGAAGGGGCGGGGGGTGGGAGGTTGGGTGAGCCTGGTGATGGGTATTAAGGAGGGCATGTATTGCACGGAGCCCTGGGTGTGGTGCAAAAAACAATGAATTCTGTTATGCTGAAATTTAAAAAAAATAAATAAAAGGAAGCTTTGTCACTTAGAAAGCCCTTCCCCCCCTAAAAAAATTTAAGAAATCCCTATTTAAAATCCTTAAATATCTACTATATTCTCTATTATTTTCTTTCTATGTTGTTTATGTATTTCCATTTAATATATACTTTCACAAAATATATCATGGGAAAGAAGTTGTTTTATATAATGAAGTAAACTTTTTCAATTTGCATTTTAATAGCTACCAAGAAGTCTGTCATATGTCCATATAATAATTTCTTCAGTCTAAAAATACTTTTTTCTGATTTTGCAAGCACCCACCAAAAATGTCAAAATTATCCACAATACCAGTACAAAAAATCATGCAAAGCAGTATTAGTCCCCTCTTCTGCTCAGGCCAAACTCTTCCCAGAAGTTAATTTTTTGTATGGATTTTTCTGAATGATTTTCTAAGTTTAAAATTATATGTCAATATATCTCACACAAATTTCACTCACCAGCTCTTAATTTCCTCAGTGCTACCCATCTCATGCATGCTTGACCCCATACTCTGTGGTAGCTATCAACCATACCCTATGGCCAATAGCCCTACTTCTCTTTCATCTTTAAAATAAAACATCTAATTTTTACATCAGAAACTCCAATCTAAGAAAACAGTCATGTCTACATATATGATTCAAAAATTAAACAGACACGTATTTTTTAAAAAATCAACTCTGAATCATTCATGGTTCCAATAAGAAATAACAAGGGAAATTAGAAAGTATCTTGAATTGGTTGAAAATCAAAACACTACAAATCAGAATTCATGGAAAGAAGCTAAAGCAATGCTTAGAGGGAAATTTATGGCTTTAAATGGTTTACTAGAAAAGAGGAAGATCTCAAATCAATGATCTAACCTTTCAATCTAAGAAATTAGGAAAAAAGCAAAGGAAATAGAAAATAAATAATAGCAATCAGAACAACAATTAATGAAATGGGAAATATAATGAAAAGAAAACAATGAAATTAAAGTTACATCTTTGAAATGAACAACACACTTTTGCAAAACTTTAACTAGAATCATCAAGATAAAAAAGAAAAGAGACAGATTACCAGTATCAGGAACAAAGGTATGACTTTACAACAGATTCAACAGAAATTTAAAAGGACTTTAAGATAATATTATAAACAAGTCTATACCAACAGGTTTAACAATATAGATGAAATAAAGTCCAAAAAAGCATAAATGACCAAATGATACCAAAAAATAGAAAATCTTAATAGAGTTATATAAAATAAAAAATAAATTAGTAATTATATATATTCCCAAGAAGAGGAGTCTTGGCCCAGATGTCTTAACTATTGAATGCCATCAAACATTTAAGGAATAAATGATATCAGCCAACATCAACTTTTCAAAAAATAAGAAGGGAAAATGTGCCGAAACATTCTAGGGGGCTAATATTACCTTGATACTAAAGCGGGACAAAAACATTAGAAACAATGAAAATGCCCAACAGCATCTCTTATAAACATAGATGCAAAAATATTTAACAAAATATTAACAAATTAAATTCAACAATATGCCACAACTTTCTGGAATTTATGCCAGTAATGCAAAGTTAGTTTATTTTGGGAAACCCAATTAACATGATATTATCATATAATTAAAATAAAGTAGAAAATCTATAGAATCATATCAAAAGATTCATGAAGAGATTTTAACAAAATCCAACACCAATTCCTAATAAAAATTTACAACAGACATAGGCAGAAATAAAATATGTTGCAAGACTAGCACAGAGAAAGGACAGGGGAAAGTAATTTTAATTATACTGCTTTAAATTTCTTACTTTCAATATAGAGTGTTAAAATGCTAATTCAGGTAAACTATGATAATGATACATATTGTAATTTCTAGACTAAAAATTAAAATATTAAAACAAAGAAGTATAGGTAAAAAAAAAGTAGAGGAAATAAAAAAAACTACTAAAAATAATCACACTAAAGAAAGAATGAAAAAAGAACTTGGGAGGCAAATAGAAAACAGTAAGAGAGTCAGTCATCTCAGTAATTGCCCTGTGTGTACAAGGACTGAATATCCCAATTAGAAAGTGGACATTGTCAGACTATATTAAAAGTAATAAACAAACAAGACCCAACTATATACTGTTTATAAAAAAAAATACACTGTAGTTGTAGACACAGGTCAGTAACATGAAAGGATGTATAAAAATACAATACAAAAATACTAGTAAGAGAGTTGCTATACTCATGTTAATATTAGATAAAGTTGTCCTCAAAACAGGAGTACTAGCAGATAAAGGGGTTATGGAATAATCAAAAGAGGGTTGATCCAAAAAATTATCAATCCTAAAAGCCTAACATTGAAAACTTCAAAATATGTAAAATAGACATCAACAGATTAAAGATGACAGCAGTCAAACTTACAGTTACAGGTGAAGATTTTAACCCACGTAATTATAGAATAAGTAGATACCAAAAAAAAAAGCAGTTAAATATGTAGAAGATTTTAACATAACATGCACTAATTTGACATTTATATAACACTATATTCAACACTTGAAGAGTATCTTTGCCAAGTGTCCATGGACACTTGAATCAAGATGGATGTTATGTTAGACCATAAAATAATTCTGACTAAATACGTAAGGATTGAAAACAAAGAGTTTGTACTCTGACCAACTCTGACCAAAAACGAGTAAATTAAAAATCAGTAAAAAAAAAATGTATTTTAAAAATCTTAATACTTAGCAAATCACCACAAAAATTTAATAGCCATGGGTTAAAAAAAAATCAAGAAAAATTATATAGTATTGTGATAAAATATACATAATATAAAATTTACAATTTCAACCATTTTTAAGTATACATGTCAGTAACATTAGTTATATATACAATTTCCTTTGATGCCATAAGTTTTAAGTTTTGAAAAAATTTAGTTTATGTGTTTTATCTTTTGCTACCTGTGGTTTTGATGGCATATTTTAGAAGCCATTGATAAATCCAAGGTCATAAATTTTATCCCTCATGTTTTCTTTTAGGAGTTTTATAGTTTTAGTCCTCAAAATCCATTTTGAATTAATATTTTTATGTGGTATAAAGCAAGTGTCTAATTCTTTTGTGTCTTTAATTCTTTTGCATGTGCATATCTAGCTTTCCTAGCATCATTTGTTGAAGAGACTCTTCTTTCCCCATTGAATCATCTTGGCATCCTTGTTGAAAAGTAATTGACCATGCAGCTAAGGCCTTATTTCTGGGATTCCAATTTTATTCTTTGTCAATATGTCTCTCCTTATGGCACTACCATACTGTTTTGATTACTGTAGCTTTGTAGCAGGTATAAAATTGGCAAGGTTAAGATTCCAGTTTTGTTCTTGTTCAAGTTTGTTTTGATTATCTCAGTTCCCTTGAATTTTTGTATGCAATTTAGAATGGGTATTTCTATTTCTGAAAAAAAATGACCCTAAGATTTTTTGTAGGAATTGCATTGAATCTGTAGATCACTTTGGGTAATATTGTCGTCTTGACAGTTATTAAGTATTGTAATACATTAAATTCTGATGTCTTTCTACTTATTTAACTCTTCTTTAGTTTTTTCTATTGAGTTTTGTAGTTTTCAATGTACAAGTTTTATGTAATCTTGGTTAAATTTGTTTCTAAGTACTCTCTTTTTTGGTGCTACTGTAAATTGAATTGCTTCTTAAATTCTTTTTGGATAGTTCATTACTACTGTATAGAAATACAGCTAATTTTTATGTTAATCTTGTATCCTACAACATTGCTGAAGCTTTTTTTTTTTTACTAACTCTAATGCTTTGTTTTCTTGTTTTGTTGTTGTTGATATTGGTGGTGGTTTTGCAGTTTCTTAGGGCTCTCTTACATGTAAGATCATGTTATTGACAAATAGAGATAATTTTATTTCTTCTGATTTGCACAGCTTTTTTTTTTCTTTTTTTTTTTTTAAATGGAGGGGAAAAAGTTTATTCAGTAACCAGAAAGTACTGCAGACACTGGGAATTAACTCCCCCAAGAATGGTGGGAAGGGTGACCTCCTCACAGCCCCCATGACTCTGGGTGGCTCCTCAAGTTCCCTGCATCCTGCCTCTCAGTCATAGGTCTCATTAGCCTCCTCCTTAGCACCAAAGAAGTAGGTATTTTGGTCCAGGTTCTCAGACTTCTCCTCATAGGAGAAGCTGTCGCTGTCCAGCTCCTCATCAAATTCATACTGCTGCGATTTGGGCACATCATCCTCATCATCTTCCTTGTCTCCCTCCATCCCCTGCTGCTGCTGCTTCTCCTCCATCCTTGAGGAGCCCTGGGGCTGATTGCAGGGGCTGACCAGACCAACCCAGAAGTGCTAGGTGGAATGCTACAGGATAGTCAACAACCTCTCCTGCATCTGCCAGAGCAGCTCCAAGCCAAGCCTGTGATTTGAATAGTTTTTCTTTTTCCTGCCTAATATCTCTGGCTAGAACTCCTAGTACTATGTTGAGTAGAAGTGGTGAAAATATTCTTGTTCTGTTCCTGGTCTTAGGGGAAAAGCTTTGAGTCTTTCACTGTTGAATATGATGCTGGCCATGGGTTTCTTACATGTGGCCTTTATCATTTTGAAGAAGCCTCCTTCTCTTCCTAATTTAGGAGTTGTTTATCATGAAAGAATGTTGGATTCTTTCAAATGATTTTGCTGCATCAGCTGGAATAATAACGTGGTCCTTCAATCTATTTTTGTATATTGAACCATTCCTGCACTCCTGATATAATTCTCACCTGGTGATGGTGTATAATCCCTTGAATATGTTACTGAAATCAGTTTGCTAGTATCTTATTGAGGACTTTTCCATATATATTTGTAAGAAATATTGGCCTGTAGTTTTCTTTTCCTATAGTATTGTTGTCTGGCTTTGATACCAGGATTATGCTGGTATCAGAGAATGAGTAAGAAAGCATTCTTCCTCTTCAAAGTTTTTGAAGAGTTTGAAAAGAAATGGTGTTAGGTTTTTTGTTGTTGTTTTTGTTTTTTAATGTATGATATAATTTGCCAGTGAGACCTTTGGCTCTAGGCCTTTGTTGTTGTTGTTTTGATGTTTTTGATTACCGATTCAATATCCTTACATGTTATAAGTCTATTCAGATTTTCTGTCTTCTTGAGTCATTGTGATAACTTATGTCTTTCTAGATATGTTTCCACTTTTAAGGTTGCCTAATTTATTGGCATAAAGCTATATGTAATGTTCTCTTATAATCCTTTTTATTTCAGTGAAGTTCATGGTAATGTCTCTTTCATTTATGATTTTAGTAATGAGTCTTCCTTCTTTTTGTCATAGTCAGTGTAACTCAAGTTTTACCAATGTTGTTGATCTTTTCAAAGATTCAACTCTCAGTTTTGTTTCCTCTATTGCTTTTTTATTCTCTCTTTCATTGATTTCTGATCTAGTCTTTATTGTTTATTTCCTTCTGCTAGCTTTGGGTTTAGCTCACTCTGGCTTTCCTACTTCCTATAAGTGTAGAGTTTGGTTATTGATTTGATTAGATGTTAAATTTATAAATTTCCCCTGTAGCTCTGCCTTCACTGCATCCTATAAGTTTTGGTATGTTGTGTTTTCATTTTTAGGTTATCTCAGGTATTTTTCAATTTCCCTTGTGATTTTTTTATTCATCCACTGATAGTTTAAAATTATGTTGTTTAATTTCTGGGTATTTGTAAATTTTTTTTCCAATATCTGTTCTTTTTTATTATTATTATTTTCAGCATAACAGTATTCATTATTTTTTCACCACACCCAGTGCTCCATGCATTCCGTGCCCTCTATAATACCCCCACCTGGTACCCCAACCTCCCACCCCCCCGACACTTCAAACCCCTCAGATTATTTTTCAGAGTCCATAGTCTCTCATAATTCACCCCCCCTTCCAATTTCCCTCAACTCCCTTCTCCTCTCTAACTCCTCAAGTCCTCCATGCTATTTGTTATGCTCCACATATAAGTGAAATCATATGATAATTGACTCTGCTTGACTCATTTCACTCAGCATAATCTCTTCCAGTCCCATCCATGTTGCTACAAAAGTTGGGTATTCATCCTTTCTGATGGAGGCATAATACTCCGTAGTGACGAGATTGAAGCAGTGATCAAAAACCTTCCAAAAAACAAGAGCCCAGGACCTGACGGATTCCCTGGGGAATTCTACCAAACTTTCAAAGAAGAAATAACACCTATTCTCCTGAAGCTGTTTCAAAAAATAGAAGCAGAAGGAAAACTTTCAGACTCTTTCTATGAAGCCAGCATTACCCTGATCCCCATACCAGGCAAAGACCCTACCAAAAAGGAGAATTTCAGACCAATATCACTGATGAATATGGATGCTAAGATTCTCAACAAGATCCTAGGAAACAGGATCCAACAGCACATTAAAAAGATTATCCACCATGACCAGGTGGGATTCATCCCTGGGCTACAAGGAAGGTTCAACATTCTCAAATCAATCAATGTGATAGAACAAATTAATATGAGAAGAGAGAAGAACCACATGGTCCTCTCAATTGATGCAGAAAAAGCATTTGACAAAATCCAGCATCCGTTCCTGATTAAAATGCTTCAAAGTATAGGGATAGAGGGAACATTCCTGAACTTCATCAAATCTGTCTATGAAAGACCCACAGCAAATATCATCCTCAATGGGAAAAAGCTTGCAGCCTTCCCGTTGAGAACAGGAACAAGACAAGGATGCCCACTTTCACCACTCTTGTTCAACATAGTATTAGAAGTCCTAGCAACAGCAATCAAACAAAGAGAAATAAAAGGTATCCAAATTGGCAATGAAGAAGTCTAACACTCTCTCTCTTCATAGATGACATGATTCTTTATATGGAAAACCCAAAGACTCCACCCCCAAACTACTAGAACTCATACAGCAATTCAGCAACGTGGCAGGATACAAAGCCAATGTACAGAAATCAGTGGCTTTCTTATACACTAACAATGAAAATACAGAAAGGGAAATTAGATAATCGATTCCATTTACTATAGCACCAAGAACCATAAGATACCTGGGAATAAACCTAACCAAAGAGGTAAAGGATCTATACTCGAGGAACTACAGAACACTCATGAAAGAAATTGAAGAAGACACAAAAAGTTGGAAGACCATTCCATGCCCTTGGACCAGAATAAACATTGTTAAAATGTCTATACTGCCTTCTAGAGCAATCTATACTTTTAATGCCATTCCGATCAAAATTCCACCGGTATTCTTCAAAAACCTGGAGCAAATTTTTCAAAAATTTGTATGGAATCAGAAGAGACCCCAAATCGCTAAGGAAATGTTGAAAAACAAAAATAAAACTGGGGGCATCACATTACCAGTATTTGGTCTTTATTGATTTCTACTTTTATTCAGTTGTGGTTGTAAAATATGCTCTATATTAATTCAAACTTATTTAAATTATTAAAATATTTTGTGGCCCAAGGTATAATTTATCCTAAGAAGGTTGTATGTCTACTCAAGAAAAAAATGTATATTCTGCTGTTGTTAGATGGACTCTACTGTCTGTATCTGTAGGCTGAATTGATTAATATTTATTATAGAAGCTTTCTATTTATCTGTCTGGTTGCCCTACTCATTATTTAAAGATTTTATTTTATTTCCAGAGATAGAGAAAGAGCACAAGTAGGCAGAGCAGCAGGGAGAGGGAGAAGCAGGCGAGTCCCATGTGGGGCCCTGGGATCATGACCTGAGCTGAAGGCAGCCGCTTAATGGACTGAGCCACCCAGTCGCCCCACCCTAGTCATTACTTAAAGTGGGATATTGAAATCCTCAAGTATTATTGTAGAACTGTTCATTTCTTTCTTTAATTCTGTCAGTTTTCTTATATTTTTGCACTCTATTGGTAGGTGAATATATAGTTGTTATATCTTGAATCTTTAGTAATCTAAGATATCCTTCTCTATCTCTTTTATAAACTTTTTGACTTAAAGCTATTTTGTACCATAATAGCATAGCTAGTCCAGCTCATTTTTGGTTACTATTTACAAGGAATGTATTTTCCCATATTTTTATTTTCAATCTTTTTGTGTCTTTGTATTTACATACACAACATATATATGTACATAACATAGAGATGGATCATGGTTTTTTTTTTTTTAATCCAGTCTTTTTTAAGCCAGTCTTTCATTGAGGAGTTTAATTCATCTACATTTAAAATAATTGCTAAGGAATGACTTACTTATTATGCCTTTTAGCTGTTTCTTTTCTGTATGTCATATGTCTTTTTTTCTCAATTTCTCCATTACTGCCTTCTTTTAATATCTAGTTATTTGTGGGATGTTTTATTTTGTAGTATACCATTTTAGTCTCCTTTCTTTTCTGTATGTCTTACAGATATTTCTTTTTTTTTTTTTTTAAGATTTTATTTATTTATTTGACAGAGAGATTACAAGTAGGCAGAGAGGCAGGCAGAGAGAGAGAGGAGGAAGCAGGCTCCCTGCTGAGCAGAGAGCCCGATGCGGGACTCGATCCCAGGACCCTGAGATCATGACCTGAGCCGAAGGCAGCGGCTTAACCCACTGAGCCACCCAGGCGCCCCCAGATATTTCTTTAATAGTTAATTTGGCTATTATAATTAATATCTTAAACTTGTAACAACCCAGTTTAAATGATACAGATTTAATTTTAATAGAATACAAATCCTTGGCCTTTATACATTTCTGACCCTCCCCCTTTATATTGTCACAGATTACATTTTTATTCATAGTTTGCCCATTAACATAAACTTATTTTTTTATACATTTACCTTTTTTTTTTTTTTTTTTTTTTTAAAGATTTTATTTATTTATTTGACAGAGGGAGATCACAAGTAGGCAGAGAGGCAGGCAGAGAGAGAGAGGAGGAAGCAGGCTCCCCGCTGAGCAGAGAGCCCGATGCGGGACTCGATCCCAGGACCCTGAGATCATGACCTGAGCCGAAGGCAGCGGCTTAACCCACTGAGCCACCCAGGCGCCCCTACATTTACCTTTTTAATTAAATAGGGAAAAATGGAGTTACAAATCAAAAGTACAGTAATACTTGGCTTTTGTTTACTTAGGTAGTCACTTTACCAATGCCCTATATTTTGCATATGGCTTTAAGTTACTATCCATGTTCTTTCATTTCACTCTTATGGACTGCCTTTAGAATTTCTTATAGAACAGCTTTTCTAGTAATAAACTCCTTCAGTTTTGTTTACCTTGAAATGTCTTAATTTTTCCTTCATTCTTGAAGAATAGTTCTGCAGATACAGAATTAGTAGTTGACGGTTTTTCTTCCAGGACTAAATATGCCATCCCACTGCCTTCTGGACTCCATTTTTAGTGATTAAAAAGAATCACTTGTTAATCTTATTGAAGATCTCTTGCATGATATGATTCACTTTTCTCTTGCTTTCAGGATTTTTTTCTTTGTCTTTATCTTTTGACAATTTCACTATAATTTGTCACAGTGTAGCTTTCCTGAGTTTATCCTTCTTGGAGTTTATTGTGCTTCTTGATTGTGCATATTCATATCTTTGATCAAATTTGGATAATTCTTGGCCATTGTTTTTTATAGGTTTGTTTTTGTTTTTGTTTGCTGTTGCTGTTGTCTCTTTCTATCTATCACTCTTCTTCTGGAACTACCATGGTGCATATATATGCACACTTGATGGTGTCCCACAGATCCACTGGGTTCTGTTCATTTTTCTTTACTTTCTTTCTTTCTTTCCCTCAAACTGGATAAACTCAGTTGCCTTTCTTCATATTCACTGATTACTCCTTCTGCCTGTTTAAATCAATCATTGAATTTTTCTTGTGAATTTCTCCACTATTGTAACTTTTATCTCTAGAATTTATGTTTAGTTTCCTCTTTATAATTTCCCCCTTTATTGAAATTTCATATTTTCAACACTATACTTATATATTTAGGCCAGCATTATTCATAATAGCCAAAAGGTAGAAGCAACCAAACCACCCATTAATGGATGAATGGATAAATGAACTGTAGTATAAAACATTATTAATCCACAAAAGGAATGAAATGTTGATAATGCTACCACATGGATGAGCCTTAAAAACATTGTGCTAAGTGAAAGAAGCTAAACAGAAAAGGTCATATTTTGTATGAATCCATTTTTATAAAATATCCAGAATAGGCAAATCTATAGAGACAGCAGATTAGTGGTTACCATGAGATGGGGGAATTGGGAATGGAGAATGATTATTTAATGGATACAGAGTTTCTTAAGTGATGAAGGTTTTGAAACTAGAGAGAGGTGATGGTTGTACAATATTGTGAATGTACTAAATGCAACTGAGTTATATACTTTAGAAGGATTAATTGTATGTTATGTGATTTTTACCTCAGTAAAAAAAAAAAAAAAAAAAAAAAAAGGAAAAGAAAAAAGAAAAAAAAAAAAGGTCTGAAACAAGCTATTGAATTAGAGAGACAAATGTGATAACTTGAGCCCCAAAATGATAGAATATATTCTTTTCAAGTATACATAAGAGATTTACTAAAACTGACAATATGCTGGATGGACCATAAAACACACCCCCAGTGGAATTAAACTAGCAATCAGTAAAAAAAAGACAAAAATGTAAGTTTCAAAATTAATTTCCTTCTAAATATCAAAATCAACTATGAAATAAATGTCCATTTTATATGAGTATCTTATAAAATATACACACTTGCATATAATAAATTCATGCTTAGAAATGCTGAGTGAGTGGCTATCCCAAATCACATAAGTAGTAAATGGTGAAGTCAGAATTCAACCTCAAGTCTGTTGTTCTTAATCATTACTGACTATGCTGAGATGAACAAAGTCAGTTGTTTGGAGGAAGGCACTAATAAAAGTAAAGTGCTGTTTAGAAGTTCCACATGAGCTTGCTAGTTTAAGTTTATTTAGTCATAGGTCAGAACCTTTACTTCAAGCCAACTGTGTATGTATGTATGTTTGTTCTAAGAGCAATCAAGTTGGACTATGGGTGTGGATTAGTATAAAATATAAAACTTCCACCAAAAGTAATCCACTGTGAAAGACATACAATGTCATATATGTCTTTTTCTGTAGGCCATGTATAAAAAGAATCTCAGAGAACAGGGCAAATTAATAGTCACCTAGGTATTTAGGAAGGATTTTAATCATAGATTCGGCGTTAACTATGAAACAGAAAATAATAAAAGCTACACAAATACTGCTTTCCATTAGTGATCTCAACCAGGTTTTCTGCTTCAACCATGATGCATTTCTGACTACTTATTTTGTATCTCCTTGCAAACCATGCACATATGTGTCTCAGTAAAAGTGTATCTTTTCTACCCACATCACATTTACACTTACACCCAAAGCACTGCCATCTAAATATTTTAATCTAAAAATGCTGGCAGCATCCTGGAAATGTTATCCTTTTGTTCCCTCTGTTTCCAAGTGGTGATGGAATCCTATCAATGTGTTTTTTTTTTTTTTCCTTTTCCACACACCTCTTTCATTTTATCCATCTCCCTAAGTCCTCATGATTTTTTTAAGATTTTATTTTATTTATTTGACAGACAGAGATCACAAGTAGGCAGAGAGGCAGGCAGAGAGAGAGAGAGGAAGAAGCAGGCTCTCCGCTGAGCAGAGAGTCCGACGCGGGGCTCGATCCCAGGACCCTGGGATCACGACCCCAGCCGAAGGCAGAGGCTTTAACCCACTGAGCCACCCAGGCACCCCAGTCCTCACGATTTTTTTTTACCTGGTGTGTTCCTATAGCTTTGTAATTGACATACTTTCATTAATCTCTTACAATTAAGTCTCCAAATGGATTCCAAAGTTATCTTCCTTTAAAAAGAATATGATCTTGTTACTCAACCATTCAAATTTCTACTAATTCTGCATCAATTAGGATTAAGTTCAAGGTCAATCAAAAGACCTTCGCCATAGCTTCTCCTTCAGATTCTCTTCTGGGTAATCCTTTCTCTTCTGGGTAATCTCCATGTTGCTTTCACACTGAAATTTTTACCATTTCCCCAATTCTCAACATATGTCTTTTTCCCAGGACATTTACAAATTTATATATACTATTTCCCTTCTGTGTATCCTACCCTACATTTCTGCTTCATGAATTTGCCCTTATACTTTAAGATAAGATCATCTCCTTTGAGAAGTTTCTGTTGGCATCTCCTGGGAGACTTTGGCATTTCCATTCCTATATTTCTCAGCATTTTCTTTATCTCTTATCACAATGTTTATGGCATATTACAATAATTTATGTGTCAGTTTCCTCTTCCTTATAACTCTCTGCCTTGGGGATATTTTTATTTACCTTTGTATTGCAATACAACTGATAATAGGCACCCAGTAAATGTTGTTTGATTAAAACAATGGATACATTGATCTTTTTTTTTTTTTTAAGATTTTATTTATTCATTTATTTATTTGCCAGAAAGCAAGAGCACAAACAGAGGAAATGACAGCAGGGGGAGGAGGAACCAGGCTCCTCGCTGAGCAGAGAGCCCGATGCGGGGCTCGATCCCAGGACCCTGAGACCATGACCTGAGCTGAAAGCAGAGGCTTAACCCTCTGAGCCACCCAGGCGCCCCTACATTGATCTTTTTACATCAGAAACTGGTACTCAAGGAGTAGGAGTGTTATCTAATATTAGTATCTGCATATTTTCAGATGGCATTGGATTTTTCTTGGTGTTAAAATTGCAAGATGACAATACCATCAGAGTTTCGGATTTAAAGCTCTAATTAACCAAAAGTAGGCATACTAAAACAAAATAAAAAGTAAAAAAGAAAAAAGAAAAGAAAGAAAGTATACAAGATTTTCTCAGCATGCAAGAGTAATGAAAAAGAAGGGAACTGAGGCAAGCAACAATTGAGCAATATTTTTTAAATCATGGAAGATAAGAATGTAGTTACTATGGACTTGGTCATAAAACTCTGAAATATTTAACAGTTTGAGACTTGGGTAAATAACTTTTAGAATTATTTCACTTAGCAGTTTGACTAAGGAACCATCTAACCATCAGCCTTGTATCAGACTAAAAAATCATTTCAATATAGTTTGAGTAAAGTCACACATTACAAAATCAGCACAGAGATGTTGACAACTCATTTTTATATTTAAGAGATGCCACCTATTACAAATCTACATACACCAGAACCAAAGCAGAATTTCCTGATTTTGTGTGAGAAAAGAATACTGCTCTGCACCAGTACAGCATTTCTTATTGATCATACTGCCTCTAATGTCTTCTTTCACTAACTGTTCTATACACAATTCATTTCCACAAAAAGAAAACTCTTGTTTTGTCAATATTCTATCTCAAAACCTTTAAGTGCTTCCCCAAAATCTATTAAATTAGGCTTAAAGATATCTTTTTTCAAAGCTTCTCAATGTCATCTTCTACCTCTTCCTCGCTTCACTCCAACCAAGAAAAAACATTTTATGGTCCATGAGTACTCCTTATGCTTTGATATCTCAAACTCCCTGATTTTCTCCTCCTCTCTGTAACTTGGATCAGATTTTCCCCTTTCATCACCACTATCATATCAAATATAAAGCTTCTTTATTTCATTATTATCTTTCAAAATATTGAGTTTTTGTTCTGATTTCAGACAGATGTAGGTTTATATCCTCACTCTGCCACTGGAAAGTGAGGGAAGTCACAAATTCTCCAGATTTTAAACTCCTTTTTTAAAAAATAAAATGGTAAATAACTATGCTTAATTGTACCCTTCGACAACCTTACCTCAATAGGTCATGGATACTTTTGCCCATGTGCCAAATGGCAATACTTCTTCTATGAACATGTGGAATTGGTAATCTGTGCCTGAGATTTTTTTTTAAGTTTTTATTTATTTATTTGACACAGAGAGAGATATCACAAGTAGGCGGAGAGGTAGGCGGTGGGGTAGGGGGAGCAGGCTCTCCACAGAGCAGAGAGCCTGATGCGGGGCTCAATCCCAAGACCCTGAGATCATGACCTGAGCCAAAGACAGAGACTTAACCCACGGAGCCACCCAGGCACCCTCCCTATGATTGGTTTATACCATCCCATTTCCACGAGTAAATTTTAATTTATACAAAAGAAAGGAAAAAAAACCATTTGCAATGATTTTAATGCTATACATTACACAAAATTATGAAAAATTTTATAGACTTGAGACTTAGAGGTAGTGGTTAGTAAATACCTGACACACAATAATAGAATAATAGATGGTGGTTATAATTACTTAGCTCTATTATTAATACATTTACTTCTATTTTTATTATTATTTGATGTGCTAATTTTAAGTTCTTACAGAATTTTCTTTCTATAATTATGTATACTTTTTCAATTATTTGTATACAGGAGTCAAACTTTCTGCTCATTTTGTAACTTTCTTGACATTAGGACTGTGTTTTAATCTGTCTTTTAAATAATCCTTCCCACTTCCTCACACACAAGAAATCCAAGAAATGTCTGTTGAATGGAACAATGTAAATATCTAGTATATAATTGAAGTAGGATATAAGGAAAACTGTGACTTCCTTTGTAATCAACATCATAGTAAGAAACATAAATAACTACAGAAACTCATGGTTTACCGGATGTGTCTTGTTATGCAGGATACCATGCAATAAAACATCATTTTTACTTGGTCTATCAGAGTGGACTCAAGTTGATCAAATTATTCCAGATTAAAATAGCAAAACCTAAATCTCATTTATTTTCCTGATGCATTTTTCTGGCTTCTCCTTCACCTCTTCATAATCAGAGGTGTAGGCTCAGGTTACCTCCTCTAAAAGGTCTTCTGGGATCATCTGTGGACTACAGCATTTTCATATCATTTCACCACCTCTGACATAGGGTTTATCTGTTTATTTTTTATCTCTTACCTAGAATCTAACCCCATGAGAGTAGATTTGGTTTTGTTTGTCTCTGTATTCCTTACATTTAGAAGAATGCCTGGATTGTGATAAACATTCAGAAAGTATCATTTAAAAAATAATGAATTAATAAATCATGAAAATAATGATTGCATATAAGCTCTTTTGATAGGATACTAAAGAACTATTAGAGTCATTCAAAACACTATAATTTTAATTACAAAAATAAAAAAAAAGAAAGAAAGATGGCCATTGCTAAGGCATCTGTATAATTTTTCTAGCTAGTAATGACAGCCAGTTCCTAGTGTGAATTCAATTTTTAACTTGTTTAAATTAATTATTTATTTAAATATAAAATTACAATTTTCTAAAAAGATATAGTTACATTAAAAATAAAATTATATAGAATAATTATATATTACTAATTATTTTTAATATAATTAATTTACTAAAGCCTGTGAGCATTATTTTTTTTTCAGTTTATCAGGAAAAAAATTAAATGATGTCATGACCTAAATTATTGCTAGTTACTTGCTCAAAATATTTGAATTTAGCATTATAGTATAAAGGTAGATAAGAAGAGAGAAGGGGAGTAAGTCAATAATTAGAAAACTGACACTTTGAGGGCACCTGGGTGGCTCTGTGGGTTAAAGCCTCTGCCTTCGGCTCAGGTCATGATCCCAGGGTCCTGGGATCGAGCACCGCATCATCATCATCATCATCATCATCATCATCATCATCATCGGGAGCATGCTTCCCCCTCAGCAGGGAGCATGCTTCCCCCTCTCTCTGCCTGCCTCTCTGCCTATTGTGATCTCTGTCAAATAAATAAATAAAATCTTAAGGAAAAAAAAAAAGACAGAAAGCTGACACTTTGTTTGGCTTTCATGAATGTTACTTATATGACTTTCATCAGAACTGGCCTTCTAAGGGTCTTACAGACATGAGTTAGAGAAAATAATACTCAAAATTCATCTCTAAACAATTATGTTTGTTCCTCTCAAGACATTAGAGAAATACAATTAAAGACACAAAAAGATCCAATGGCCTATTCGTGGTTTTTTTGTGCTTAAATTCTACATGTTAGATTGCTACAAGATACCTATAAGTATACTTCCTGTTTACCTAGAAGATATCATGTACATTTGAACAATGCATCCAACAACCAAGCCTCATTATCTCTTAACTACCTCAAATTCAATTAACTCATTTAACAAGTTAACTCAAGTTAATAAGTATTTATGTACTGACTCCTGTGTTCAAAGCACTGTGTCAGACACTGAGAATATGCCAATAAAAAAGAAGCTATCTCTTTATCAAGTAAAATGCTGACTAATGGGAAGATATGCACAGTAACAGGAAAATACAATGCAACGCAAGTGTTGTGATAGAGCTAAGCAAAAAATAATACAGAAGCACATAGGAAATCACTTACCAGTTCTTAATGAAACTTCATGGAAGGTTATGAGGAGGAGTAATATTTAGGCAGTGATACAAGGAAAATGCATAGTATATATGCCACTGTTCTTTCAGTATGATGGACATTGCTTATCCAATGAACCCTAGACTTGTTCTTACATACTTTATGCTCCTTAACCTAGTCTTCCAGGAATCTGTAATCAGTCTATCAGAATTATTGGCTATCAAATCAGTGGCTTAAATAAGTATGTAAGACAAGAATAAGTAGTGATGGAAAACAGTGAGAGTGGGAGAAAAAAAAAGGGATGGAGAACTGTCCAAAGTTAGGACAGCAGTCACTATGAAAGAAAATGAATGGTCATAGGGGAAGCTGCAGGTAGCTTAAAGTTTAAAGTTCAAAGTTGCAGATAGCTCAGCATAAAGTTTAAGGACAGAATGGTGAGAGACGAAGCTAGAGAACTAAAACGAGTTGGTGAAAGGCATTGTAAGTGATAGTAGGAAGTTTGGACGTGATCATGAGGGCGATGAGGAGGGAACCAAACTTTGTGATCTTTCATTTCTCACTCATTCTAACCACACAATTTTTTTTTTTCCCTCATACATACCCTTAGCTTCCCTTTTCTCCCAGTTCATAACAACAATCATGACTGAGTCTTTATTTTGAAGTCATGAATCACTTATTTTCCTAAAAACTGCGTCTTAATAGTCTCACCTTTGAATAGATGAGAAACAATTTTGTTTTTCAATCCTATTTTTGATCTTTCTTTATATGCCTTGTACATATAGGGCATATAACTAATTATTTGTCTTCTGGACTTATACATTTCTCAGTGACTTATCATAGATCAGAGTCATGCTTTCAACATTTAGCTTCAAGAAATATCCCCCACCTCTACTTGTACATTACCTCCATTTTTTATATTCTAGATTATTATAGGTCACAGAATTCCAAATATTACAACACATTTTTCCTAACTTCTACAATAGTTTTCTCACCATTTCCAGCACCCCATAACAGCTTCCACACTGCTTGCCACTTGACCCAAAACACTGCCACACAGTTCAAGTGTTTCTTTCCATGCTCCCTGATCCTCTTGCACCCTTAGGCTGTATTATATATACACATAATACACATATTATATGTGTATATTATGCTAATACCCAACTTCTGCTAATATGCATTGGCTAGTTTCTATTGCTGCTTTGGAGTTCCTTTCCCCTTAATAAGCACACCATTTTCTCAGCTGAATTATATTGGAGCATAACCCTAGTTATTGGTTTTGTAGCCAGAAGAGAAGCAGGTAAGGTCAAATTTTGGAATGGGTAGTATTTGTTTCCTTGCAAAGCAGAGTCCTCTGCACCTCCGTCAAGCAAGGAACATAGAGAAGAAAGCAGTGGCCTTTAGCATGAAGTACTGAGCTACTTCTAAAGCACAAAGTTCAGAGTATCTGGAGAGTCAAATTTTGTGTTTCATTGACCCAGATATGCCCAGTTCCAATTTGCAGGTTCTCACTTTTTTCTCCACAAGAATTAGCAGTCTATCCAGGCCTGAGAATTCAACCTTCTCAGAAGCTTTGTTAGTGTTAACAGTTAATTCTGGGTTTGTTCCTATCATTTTCTGTACTCCAGCTGCAGAAGATGAGTCCCTTTATATGCTACTAAAGAGGCCCTCTGACTATGATTCTTCTTTCTTGATGAATAATTACTCTCACCCTTCCCTGTTTTTTTTTTTTGTTTTGTTTTTTTTGGGGGGGGTGTTTTTTTGAATGCCTGCCTCACTAGCCTTCCAAGAGGGCCTCTGACTCCATTGTCCTGATAGTTAGTGCTCCTCAATTTCTCAAAATATTGAAATACTTCACCCACCACTGAATCCCTCTACACTTATCTCACCGCTGAAATTTTCAGCAATTGCACTGCTACAGCGCGTGCTTTACCTATCTCCAGTGTTTCAGCTCCAAATCTCATTTTACAGTTGCCTTGTCTAAACCACTCCAGGCACCAATCATTTTTGATTGACTTCCTAGAAAGACGAACTCTGTGTTGGGGATTTGCATTCAGAGAATTTACAGAAGATGCAGAGAATTTATTGCAGGATGAACACTTCTGGAGCAGTAACAGAATTTGGATCTTCCTTTAAAAGTATATTCTGTATTTTTTGTAAAAACTGAAAAATCCATGGCAAAGGACAAGCCTGTAGAAAAGATAGGGGATTGGGAAGACTAATGCAATTTATCATAACCCAGTATCCAATGTTGATAAATATCGTTCCTAAAAGAACAAGGGTTTCAGTTGGGCTTGGTTATGGAAGAGAAGAGTATGATATTTTGCTGGTTATGAACAATACATATGACACATTTGTGTGTTTCTCTACCCCATTTACTGAAAAGCTATATGGTTTCTACTTTTAAATGGAGTCCAGAGCAGAAGACTCTCCAGCAGGTCCAAATTGCCTTGCTGCCTAAGACTTCTGATGTAGCAGATACCAATGATACTCAAAGTGTTTACCAGTAAATAAAAATTTACAGGGAGCATCTAGAAAGCCCCAAAAGGAGAATAATAATGCTAAGATTCTAGAGTAAATTCTTGGTTTCCTTTGGTTACAAATGCCCTCCTTTTAGAAAGGTTTCTGGCCGCTAGTGTACCTTTTTGAAGATTAACCATGAAACACCAAGTGACTTAAGCTGTCCTTAGGAATGAGATTAGAAGAACAAAAAGTATGTAGTGGGGTCTCTTATTTTTAGGAGAGACTGACAGCATGTCTCTACTTGTGATAGAAAGTTGATTCATTTTTTAAAACGATTTACTTATGCTAAGGTATGAAGTTGTATGAGATGTACATGCAGGTGGAAAGGTGGGAGTAGATGATGAGTAGCAGGAGGATCCCTGGCTGGTTAGTGCCGATCCTAGGCCTCTTTCCAATAAGATTCAGGTCTCATTCTCCCCTCAACAGGAAAGCTGACATCCATGGGTTTCATTTCTCAAGATCATATGTTAGCTGGCTTCTCCAATGGGCATCCTTGGCAAAATATTGGCTGATGAAAGGAAAAGAAAAGCCAGGGTGTTCCTCCTCCCTGTCTGCCTGAAGTGTTGTCTCTGGCAGCAGCTCTCCCTCCTCAGCAGCTTCTGCTCCTACCAAGCAGTCCCACTGATGAGGTATTTAAAGGTGAAACTAGCGCTTGGGCTCCCTTTGACCTTGTAGTAGTGGCTTCATTCTGTTTCTGATCTGTGGATTGTCTTACCATGTCACATTTGGTGTCCTAGCTCAGTCCTCACCTGTGTAATCACTTCACTCCATTAAATTTTTTGTGTTGTAATAATTGAAGTGGTTTCTGCTTTCCTGGAGAGACTTGTCATGGATAAATAGCCATTGATAAAATAATTTGATACATAACAAGGACGTTCACAATGTAATAAGGAAGAATTCTTGAACTGAGGGTAAATGGAAGAAAAACTGATAAAACATTACATCTTACAATTTCATTTTCTTGAAATAAAATTATTCCTAACGTGTTAGGTATGGCACAAGATTTAGGAAGGTATCATTAAATAGTTATAGCTACAATGATTAAAGCAGAAATGTAAGATGAACCTTACAAAGAGATGACACAAAGTAGACAGCTTCCACCCAAGGCCATCATAATCCTGGTTATGGTTATAGATGATAGAATGGTGTTGAATTATTTTTGTCCAATCAAAACCATTACTAACACTTCATGTTCTACCTGAACTAACATGACAAGTGGAATAAAACAATCTACATCTAAGTTAATAAAAAAGGCAGCTTAGGGAATATTGGGACTTGTTTTCTTGGTCACGCCTGAAAAGTCTCAGGTTATGGTAACAAAGTATATTCTAGTCCCTTCTTATAGTATTTCTAATTATTCTTGCCTGTCTCACAGTCATTTAATGTTTATTGTCCAGTGTCTCAAATTCTTCAGCACAACCATTGTCCTGGCAGATGTTTCAATAAGTGATTCAATGAAGAAAAAAAAAAAAAAAGAAAAAAAGAAATTTTGTCATTTGACACAAAATGAAAATCAGGTCTTCACAAATGAAATCCCATCTTCAAGAAGAATCAACAACAGAGGTGAAAGTCTGGACAATTCTTAATGATATCTTGCTGCTTTGACTGAGTGAAGAAAAAAATAACGATTAAGAGTTTTACAAGTTTCCACACTCCTAGGAAAAGACTAATATTCTTTAGCCATGGTAATAAGAAGCTATCAGAACTATGTTTAACTTCATTCAATCAATAAATAACTTACTTTATTAAACACACTTTAAAAGCTAGCCAACCAACAGTGTCCTTATTTTTGAAGTAGCCAATTAGGAATAAATTTTCCCCAATTAATATACCTCTGAGGACCAACCAAACAACAATAGTCACACCCAAGTAACCATACATTTACAGATGACAACCCATTCATGCTTTCGAACATCTGCCAATCCCTGAACTCCCTAAAACCCTATATAAAATTAGTAGTTTGCTGAACTAGAAAGATTTTGCATAATTCCAGCATAATATTCCCTTACAATAATGAGGGAAAAATTCAACTTTACCTTTTTATATTGGATACTGTATGATGGTCTCATCATCCTTTGACATCCTTTAAATATCCCTTTAATAAATGCAAAAATCTTTGGAGACTTTTTTCTTTAATACATTTCCCTAGACGACACAAAAATAACAACTTAAATTAGCTTTGTTATGTAGAACTAACACAGACATTTAGCTTTCAAATAAAGTGATATGGTGCTAAATATTTTTTAAAGTTCACTAAAATTTTTAAATTAGAAAATCATTCATGTCAGTGTTTTGGGGGTAAGTATTCTGGAGTCACAATCAAACAAGATTTTATTCTGGCAAATTTTTTAAGTAATAGTTTTTATGTTTTCAGCTTAGTGCTTTCACATAGCTATAAGATTTTAAAATTCAACATATTTAAGTAAAACAAAACTAAACTAAAACAGTCCACCCATTTCTTCCATCCCTCCCTCTTGCAAACATCAATATGTTCTCTTCATTATGACTTTATTTTGTTTTGTTTTGTTTATTGTTTTTAATTTTTTTTTATTTTATTTAGATTTTACATCTATGTGAAATTATGCAGTATTTGTCTTTCTCTAAGTAATTTCACTTAGCATGATACCCTCAAGTTTCATCCATGTTGTCACAAATAGCAAAATTTCATTCTTTTTTAGCCAAGTAATATTCCATTATGTATAAATGCCACAATTTCTTTATCCATACATTTATGAATGAAAAAAGATTTTATATGAATCTTAGCTGTTGCAAATAATGCTTCAATGAACATGGGGATACATGTAGCTTTTTGAGTTAGTATTTTTCTTTTTCTTTTTTTTTTAAGATTTTATTTGTTTATTTGAGAGAGAGAGAGCACAAGCAGAGGGGAGGGAGAAACACACTCCCTTCTGAGCAGAGTGTCTAACATGGGGCTCATTCCAGGACCCTGGGATCAGGACCTGAGCTGAAGGTAGAAGCATAACCAACAAGCCACCCAGACACCGCAATATTTTTATTTTCTTCAAACACATACTCAGAAGTGGAATTCCTGGATCATAAGGTAGGTCTACTTTTAATTTTTTGAGAAGGCTCTGTGATCATTTCTATTGTGGTTGTACCAATATACTTTCCCACCAATAGGACACCAGTGTTTCCTTTTTTCTACATTTTTGGCAACATGTGTTATTTCTAGTCTTTTTGGTAAGAGCCATTCTCATAGGTGTAAGATGATATCTTATTGTGGTTTTTATTTGCATTTTTCCAATGCTTAAAAATGTAGAGCATTCTGGGGTGCCTGGGTGGCACAGTCTGTTGGACGACTGACTCTGGGTTCCTGTTTTGGTCATGATCTTATGCTTGTGGAATTGAGCCCTGTGTCTGACTTCTGCTGAGCACCGAACCTGCTTAAGACTCTTTTCCTCTGCCCCTCTCCCCTCTAAAATAAATAAATCTTTAAAAAATTCTATAGAGCATCGTTTCATGTATCTGTTGGTCATCTGTATGTCTTCTTTGGAAAAATTGTCAATTCAAATTTTCTGCCCATTTTTTAGTGTTTATTTTTTTTTTTGTTTTGCTTTTGCTTTTGAGTTGTAGGTTTCCTTTTATAATTGTAGTCAATTTGATGAAAGCATTACATTCTTCATTTTTTGACATAATATAGGCCAAATAACTTGTTGACTAATATTTAGAATATTATTCTAACCTCTATTGGTAAATAAAAAATAATAAAGTCCTATGAAAAAGCAAGATATATCATTACTATAATGAAGTACACCATAAAGGTAGCACATTTTCTTGATTTTAGATAAAGATAGATGTATGTAATATGTATATAATTTCATATTTTGTTTCTTTCTAGATCAGATACAAAGGAATTAAAGAGATAATAACTTTTTTGGCCAAAGATCTTCCATTAACTGGAAGAACATTTGTACTATCCCAAACTTCTACTGGCTTCAAGATCAGCAAAGCCTTTATGCCTCTCTGTTATTTTCTTCTTAAATTTGACTGAATTTTTCTTTTCCATTTTTTTCAGTGTATGTGTAAAAAATGCCTAATTCTTTTATTTTTCATGAGAGTCATATGATGAAGTATACTTACCTCCCCACTGATTTCACAAAATGCCCAGATGGCTGAAATAGGGAGCAATAGCCAGAGACAGAGAGAAGCAAAGGCTGGGCCTGAGGAAGAGGAGGAAGCTGCTGAGGTCACAACTTACTATAGCTACTTCATTCCTAATGTAAGCAGAGAGATTTAGAGAAATGAAAGGAGGTAATAGAAGATGCGACCCTTAACAAATAGCAATACGCAATAGCAATATTCCTAAATTAATTATACCCATTTGTATGCAATTATATCATAATAATATAAATAAAATAATTTTATTTTTGCTTTATTTTTAATTTTTAAATTTTATGTTTACACTAAATTCATCTTATATACTTGTCTCTTAACATTGCACACAATTTCAGAATTTTACTTATTTATTATTTTTATTGATTTGTTTGAATCACCTCCTACTTCTGAAGATGGAATCCCTTCAATTTACCAAATGTATGGAAAAAGATACAAGACAGTTCATAAAACATAAAGGGTAAAGGTCAGAGAAATGCCCTACCCATTTCAAAATATCCTGATTAAAGAGAAATATAGAAACTAAGTTCTGTAATCTTTAAATGTTCTTTCTCCAGAACAAAAAAAAAAAAAAACCAAGGGAAATTTTAGTACAGTACAAAGTTTTTTTGGTCCCTGAGTGGAAATAAATAAAAATTTTAAAATGAGGAGACAACATTCAATGTAATAAATTAGTGCCATGATAACACTTTTTATGACAATGCAGAGACATTCCACAGAGGGCTGTTGTCTTTTATCAGCCGTGTGTGAAAACTTAAATAGTAATGTTAAGGCATAGTTCTGTTAGAAAGGCAATTCTAATAGAACAGAGATTGTGATGATGTGGTCCAGACATACAGATTTGTGATGTTAAAATTGAGAGAATGCAAGTAATAGTTTAGAAATCTCTTAGGCTTTCCTTTTTATAAATCCTTTGTGTCGGTCATGCCTTAAACAATATTGATTTTTCTAATTACAAAATTAATACAGGGACTTCCAATTCAATATTGTTGATTAAATGCTATTTCTTAAACTTTATTATCTTCCAAAAGTGAAAGGCAATAAAAATCTTTACAACCTCGAGGAGGAGACCCAGGGAAAAGACAACAGCAGATAAGAGAGGTCAACAAATTTTTAAAAATGAAAATAAATGGAGGAGAGCTAACTGGCCAAAAAGACCAGAGGAAGCTAAGACTATTGTGCCTATTGAAAGGAGAGTGAGGAGTTCTTTATAGATCTTGGATATCAGCCCTTTGTCTGTAGTGTCATTTGCAAATATCTTCTCCCATTCTTTGAGTTGCCTCTTTGTTTTGGGTCAACATGGACAGGATTGGAGGAGATTATGCTGAGTGAAATAAATCACGCAGAGAGAGCCAATTATCATATGGTTTCACTTACTTGTGGAGCTTAAGGAATGACAGGGAGGACATTGGGAGAAGGAGAGGAGTGAGTTGGGGGAAATTGGAGGGGGAGACAAATCATGAGAGACTGTGAACTCTGAGACACAAACTGAGGGTTTGGGGAGGGGAGGGATGGGAGGTTGGGTGAGCCTGGTGGTGGTGGGTATTATGGAGGGCACCTATTGCATGGAGCACTGGGTGTGATGCATAAACAATGACTCTTGGAACACTGAGAAAAATAAAATTACAATAATAAAAAAAGGAAGAAGAAGAAAAAAGGAGAGTGAGGAGAAAGAAGCCAGTTTTCCCTGGAGGATACTGCAAAGCACCTAGTGTAACAAAAGGCAGGAGCCACAGGGCATGTAACCAGAGATGGCTAAGAGTTTCTGTAATAAGCCCTTGGGCATTTAGGTAAATCCTGACCACTCTCAGCAATCCAGCCTTCTCAAACTTTAGCCTTCAACCCAGCCAGCCAGCCCACTCTCACTTCCCTCTCTCGGAAGACTCAGAGCCAGAGAATTTCAGGGCCACACAAAGAAGTCTCAGGGGATGAAGGGCTGATTTATAAACTAAGTGAGCAACTGATGGTTTAATCAGCCTTTAAGGTTCTCCATGCAAAATTCAGGCTCTTGCTATAACTATGGCAGAGCAGTGATTCTTGGAATAGTGGGTTGCAAATTTATAGGTTGTTGCAGTGATTGGGAGAGCACTACTGGGATTTAATGGGTAAGAGTCAGATTCTAGACATCTTCTCATGTATGAAACTCCCTCACAGTGGAGAATTAACCCACATCCCTAAAGACTTTCTGATATGGTAGTAGACAATCAAATAGGAAAAAGAAAAAGTTTTTAAAGCTGTGTGAATCTAGGACCTACCTACGTTTTATACAAAACAACACTTTTTTAACATATAAACACAATGTATTTTGACATAACCTTTACAAAGACAGTATTTCGGGGATGCATTTATAAATTGAAGCTAGATAGAATATTGTTTGGTTTGGAGTTTAGTCAAGAATTTTTCATTTCATAAGATCACATCACCAAGACAAGTGCCGCTCATATCAGTGCTACTCAGCAGCACAACTGTATCAGTTTGTATTCACAGCTGTCCCCTTTAGAGATTCTCCAAGTAAGTGCAAGCATATAATTACCTCATTATGTCCACACTAAGTGTAGAGTAGCCATGTCTGATGGTTTACACATTGAAATGCATATAATTTTATTATTAAATACTTTATATTTCCTTTTTACTTTGTAGTTATGACATATTACTTTTGGTGAAGTTATATGCATTGATAGGGTAGGTCATACTACTATGCTTCTCATTTCAGAGTAGTAAGTGGAGCTTTATTAATTATTTGCTTTAAAAAATAGTGGTCATTACTTCTAATACGATTGAAAGCCACTTCCCTAGGATGAACTCATTAGTTGAAAATTCTTTCCCCAACCATAGTGACCAATCAGGATTTCAGTATATTATACTTAACTGTGGACTGTCAGTCAAATGTTATCAGATGTTTGAGAAAGCCTGTAGCATAAAAAAGAAAGACCAAAAAAATGAAACAAATAAGATGAGAAAAAAAAAAATTCTGGAGAAAAAATATAAAACAAGACAAAAAAAAAAAAAAAACCCAACCAGATAATACTAGAAAAGGTTTTGTGTGTATGCACATGTGTGGGGGGGTTTGTACATACAGCAGCAGTTAAACTGTGGTCTGGAGGTCCTAGGGAGTCCCACAGCCTTTTTAGGAGTCTTTCATTTTCATAATTATAGTAAAATATTATTTTCCTTATTCACTCTGATACTCTTTTTCAGTGGTTACATAATATATGATATCATAACATGTTGAATATAGAATATGAATATAGAATGTGAATATGCATATAGAATATGAATATAGAAGCAGTTATGAGTCCCAAGTACAATAAATGAAAAAAAGATTAATAATATGTTTCATCATGCAATTACATAACACTGAGGGTAAAAAGAAGATCTTAAACTTGGCAAGAAAAATATATAAGTATTTATATATATATTATATTTATTATATATATATATATATATAGAATAGAAAAATCAGAAGTAAAAATGGCAACACTGAAACAAGGAAAATGGAGAAATTCTGTAACATTTTGAGTGAAGTATACTTCCTGCAGGAATTTTGTATTCAAACTATCAACTAAGTTTTTAAATAAAATAATGACAGTTTGAGGGCACCTGGGTGGCTCAGTCAGTTAAGCATCCAGCACTTTGTTTCAGCTCAGGTCGATCTCAGGGTGGTGAGATTAAGCCCCAAGCTGGGCTCTGCACTTGTCATGGAGTCTGCTTGGGATTCTTTGCCTCTCCCTCCCCCTCTATCCCTCTTCCCTCCCACTCTGTTTCTCTCCTTGTTCCTAACTCACTCTCTCTCTAAAATGAATACATACATGCATACATACATACATTCTGCAGATAATATTACCAAATTTTCACCTCCCATACATATTTCCAAGAAAGACTCTAGAGGAACAGGCAGAAAACCAAGAGGTTTAAAATAATACATTCCGAAAATAAGGGAAGCACCAGAGGAGTGTCACACTGAATTCTTAAGGTCTGCAGCAGGCATGGATGGAGAGCACCTGGATAGAGAGAAGCTAGAGCATGGAGCACCAGAAAGTGTCTCAGAAAGAAATAATTGAACCTGTAGACTTCCACTCATTGGGCACAAAATTGTACTTGAGAGGATATTTAATAATGTGAGGAAAAATTTGCCATATATAGAAAACTAATCACATTTAACAATGAGGGAAGCATTCACCAAAAAAATGAAAGGTTGAAAAGAAAGAAAAAATAATCATAATACAGTAATCTCAACTTATTTGGGCAATAAATCAATAACAAAAAAAAAGGAGTTGTGCCCTTTCACATCTATTTCTGTCAAAGTCTTGTGAACTTTCTGAATAATAGAAATGCAGATGAGGCCTAAAGATAGTTTTAAGAACAGTTAACATAAGTGCCTAGAGACTTAGATTCAAACATGCACCAATCTATGTGTATGAATTTCAGACCATTTTAAGTGAAAGTAGAAAGGTGTAATTTCATATTTATGAAATTAAAATAAAATTTCACATGCTCTTTTATAGTATAATGATGATACTTCATACTTTTAATCAGACAATCTGAAGCACTCTATAAACATTAGCAAATTAAGTCTCACAATACCCCATGCAGTAGTTAAGAATAATCATTCATTATATACTCAATAGTTAAATTGAGACATCAAGAGATGAAGTGATTTATCTCAAGATCAAACATTCCTTGAGTTCTAGAGAAAAGAGTCGCCTACAATTTCAGTTTTCAATTTCATTTCGTCTACAATCTTTTGTTATAACTCTGTCTTCTCTTGCCAATTGTTTCACTGTAGAAAATATGCTGTGTTCTCTATTTACTGTCATTATCTAAATTTCAGGATTACTTGGCCACCTTGTTGGCTCATAAAGTCTCCATATTTCCCCTTTGGAGGATGTAAGATAAACTCACTTGTTATCAAATCCCCCTTTTGGGTAATTCCCAATGCATTTCTCATCAGAAGTTTTCTAATATAAGCATATTACCAGAATAACACTTTTGTTTAATAATTCCATGCTTTCAAAAATCCATTCAATATTAATTAACCAAATATTTATTAAGTGGTTTTATATGATAAGCACTACAGATTTTATTCCTGCCATCACAGATTTAGTGTCTACCAGGAAAGACAGAAAATTTTTAAAAAGCAATTATAGTTAAGTCAGCCAAAGACTACTAAGAGAAGAAGTGGGTAGAAACTAGGCTGTGGAAGTAGAGCTAACATCATGTTATGCCACATCAAGGAATTTAGATTTTTCTAAAAAAAAAAAAAAAAAAAAAAAAAAGGGAACCTCTGCAAGAAATCAGGTTTTGATGTGAAATCCCACTCTGGCTGCAGTGTGGGTAGAGTGGGGAGAAAAGAGCAAGGCTGGAGGCAGGAGGACCAAGTAGGAAACTCAACTGTGGTCCAGAGTAAGATAATGGTAGACTTCACTGGTTTGGAGGAAAGAGCAGTGACAGTGGGGTAAAAGACATGTATTTAATAGAAATGAAATCAGAGTAATTTTGACTTAACATGAGAATAAATGAAAAAGAGAGAGACACAGAGAGAAAGCACAGAAGATTCCCAGCTGTCACAGAGTAAGAGACTATAGAAGAAAACAGAAGCTTCTACATTTGACTGTAAAACAGAAGTTAGTTTTGTGGAGTTCAGAAAATAAGATGAAACTGAAGTGCCAGACAAAAAACATAGAAGATGGAAGGGAGGAATATTGGAGTTAAAACATTTGAGTATTTTACATTATTGGGGAATAGAGTATTGAGAAAGTTAAGTAACTGCAGACTTCAAACATCAAAAAATTTTGAAAAGAATCATTAAAATAATATAAATATATAATGATTATGTTTCAAGCCACAATTTATATGTAATCAAAATTGTTAGTTTTTTTTTTACACTGTCATCAAGAAAAAAAGGCTATATATTCTTTGCAGGCATATATAGAACATTCACAAAAATTGGCCATCTGCTATGTAAACTCAACAAAATACTCAATGCAATAAATTCAAAGAGATAGCATAGTAAACCCAAAGTTGAAGAAAGAAAATCATAAGGACTCAGATCAAAAATTCATAAAATGAAAAGTAAACATCTAAGTAAACAAAAACCAATGGAGTTGATCATCAAAAACTAAAAGATATTTCTCTGAAGATACTAGTACAATACTGAAAAATCTCTAAGACTGACATAGAAAACGAGAGTAATGTTAACAACAATTATACATCTCTATATTTTGTTTATTTTATTTTATTTTATTTTATTTTATTTTATTTTATTAAGTGAGAGTGTACAAGCAGGGGGAGCTGGAGAGAGAGGGAGAAGCAAGCTCCCCACTGAGCAGGGACTTAATCCCAGGACCCCAGGATCAGGATCTGAGCCCCAGGCAGACACTTAACCGACTGAGCCACCAGGGTGCCCCTCTTGATTTATTTTAGAAAAGATGAGGTCATTGTAATTTTCTGTTATATGACTTTGAAGTTTTTCTGCATTGTATCGGGCTGGTCTCAGGTCGGCTTAAGGAAAGAGTCTCTCTAGTGTTTATATTCTTGTCATAGGAAACAATATTAGCTCATCTTGATCCAGAACCCAGGGTCCAATGGATACAGAAAAAAATTAAATATATCAGTTAGAAATACAGAAGTATATTCTGTGACTCACTGAGTCACCATGGAAAAGTGAATTTCAAAAAAAAAAACAACAACAAATTCTGTCTCTCTGACACAAAGGGTTAACAAACTTTAGCAGTATTCTTCATCATAAAGGCATGCCAGAACATACCAGAGTGTTGCGATTGCACTACTCTTTCTTGAGAAAGTTCAATTCCTTCTCTTCTCACAAAACAAAAAGCATAAAGGCAGGAGTATGATTGTTCATTTGTTCATATATACTTTGCTTTAGATTCCCTCCCCTTTTCCAGGGCTATAGGCAAAAACATTTAGTAAATCTATACTACATCTTTATCTCTCTTTTTTTTAATCTTTCCAATTCCTATTCCTCCATTTCTAAGCATTTATAACATAGAGGTGAGGAGCAATAATGAAACCCAAAGGGCATGAGAAAGGTGATATTAGGGCAAGGGTCAGCAAGTTTTCCTGAAAAAAACAGTTTGTAAATATTTTAGATTTTGTGTGCTGTACAGTCTTCATTGGGACTACTCAACTCTGCCATTGTTGTACAAAAGCACACTCGGACAATAGGTAAACAAATGGGTGTGACTGTAATAAAAAATGTGTTCTGTAAATAAACAGATTATTTAGCCCATAACCCTTATTTTGCAGGTCTGTTTTAGATGAGGCAGAAAGTGCTGTGGTTTTCAGAAACAACAAAATATCTTCTTACTCTAAATATCGGAGACTGAATTTTTTTGTTTTTCCAAACCAAAGACAAAGGCTTTATTTGAAATTGGGGAGAATATTTGGATTGCTAATATCCCAGTAAGGTACTGTGACTAATAATCAAGCCTTTTCTGTAAGAAGAATTCATGTTTGAGAAGAGGATGAGTCTCAGAGAAATGCATCCCCAAAAGTTGGGAGAGACTCATAAATGATGGAATAGCATTCAAACATGGGAGACTCAGGAGAAAAGAGGTCAGCTTACTGCAGAGTTTGGTCAAAACTCAGGACACTGCAAAGTGATACAAGGTTGGTCAAGGTCTCTAATCCAAATAAAATCTAAGGGCCAATTTATAATTGCAGACTCCTCCTTGTCAGCTTGCTTTGACTGCTTTGACAAGATCCCCTTCTTCAGATCTTTAATCCCACTGAGACATCCAGGGCATTGGACTTGAGTTTTCCCTGTGTTACCCCTCTTCTTGTCCTCACTCCCCGACTCCCTTACTCAGCCTGTTTGAGTAACTTGCCCTAACATAAAGATCATTCTTCTGCATATAACTTTCTTTCCCTTGCCCCTTTCTCCTTCCACGTATTTCACTGGCCCATCCTCTATCTGAGTTAAATCTAACACCTAAACCAGTCTTTGCCTTTATCCAAGTTTCTAATTCTGACAAGTCGTACTTTAAATTTATTACTGCCTCAAGTGAGTTCTCCACTCTGTCTCATAACCATTCTGTATTCTGTAGTCAGTTCATTCTTCGTTCTCTGAGATGCCCTTTTCTTTGCATCCCAATGTCTGAGATCTTATGGACCACGGACTTAGTGACTTAAAGCAACATTAAGTTATAATCTCACTGTTTTGTAATTTAAAGTTCAGACGGGTTTGGCTGGATGCTCCGCTCAGAGTCTCGCCAGACTGATAACAGGATATTAGGCCAGGCTGCAACTCTCTCTCAAGGGCATCTTCCAAACTTGCTGGATGTTAACAGAATTCGCTTCTGCAATTGTAGCATGGAGGTCCCCATTTCTGACTCCATTTTAAAATCTATTCTCCAGCTAATCACTTCTTACCAGCTCCCTTGTTGCCACCTAAACTGAGACACCATCCTCTCTCATCTAAATGACCATCACTCCCATCCAAGAGGTTTTCCTGCTTCTGTTTTTCCCCTGCTACAGGTTTTTCCATTTATTATCCAGTATGATGTTTCTAAACATCATAAATAATGTTTATCATTTAACTAACTCTCCTGCATAAAAATATCAAATAGTTCCCTTTTATTCACATCCAGACTATAGGACTATAGACTATAGGACATCAATGACACCTGGACTAAATGATATAAATCTCTATGTGAGCTTGCCTTGGTCTAACTCTCCAACATTATCTGAGCTTTCTTTGGTTTACCAATTCCTTTTCACCTACAGTGACATCTCTACTGCTTTTCTAAACCAATAAAAATAATACCACCTTACAGTCTTTGTGGTTCTGCCAAGAATATTCTTCCCTGAGATACATGCAAGACCTCTTTCTTACCTTCATTGAGGTAGAGAGACATCCTTTGGCCATACCATCTAAACTAGAAGCCACATTGTTTTTTATGCTTCTACTTGGCTCTGTATTTACCTGTACTACTACCACTACTTAATATCATACTATTTATTTGTGTTCAGTATCTATATTCCACAACAAAATAAGGCCTTATGCTAGCAGCCACTTCCTCAATTTTATTCAGTGCTACATCCTCTATGAATGGAAAAGTGCATGATACATGGGAGTACTCAGAAATATTTATTGAATATTGAATGCAAATAATTTAGATAACATTGAACAAATAACCTTTTTATCTGCAGGGCATCTCTACAACCCCTCTTTACCCTCTTATTTATACTGTTGATTCTGTTGGTTTCAACAGTAGTATGTAAGGAGTGAAGATTAATTATAATTAATAATCTAATTAAGAAAACTCATAACCATTTTACTAAAAATATGTTTTATACATTTCTTAACATATATGTATGAGTGTTTTCTCAGACGTGAAATTGCTAGGTTTTAAAATATGTGCATTCTCAGCTTTAGAATAATGCCAGATTGCTTTCCAAGTGATCAACAAAGGAATAGATAAATAAAGTTTATTCATACACAGGAATATTATATAGGAGAAAGTAAATGCATTAAATTGCTATGCAGCTATATAGATGAGTCTTAGTGAAATTATGTTAGATGATAAAAGCAATCCCCCAATGACTGTTGACTTAATTATGTTCTGTTTATATAATTAAGCAAAACTAAATAATATATTTTAATGGTATATACATGTGCTAAAAGAATGATAAATGCAAAACTCAGGGTAGTGTTTTAACTCGCTGGGGTAGAGCAGGCGAATGCATTCCAAATGGAACATAGATAACTTCAAAGATATCTGTCATGTTTTAGCTCTTAAGCTGTAGGATAGATTTATGAATACTCATTTTATTTTATATTTCATTATATATATGTATATAGCTATACATATTATTTTATATATAGTATACTATTTTAATTATATAATTTTTAGTTGGACACAAATTGTTAATATGCAAAAGGAAAAAAAGTGAAACCACAAAAGGCAGGAACAAGAAGACCCCGCTCACTTAAGTATCCCTCACTTTTTAAGCCAAACTACCCCCCAAATTTTGATAATATTAAATACAAAGCTGTCATTTGGGCAGAAAAGAGTCACAAAAAATTTGTTTATAATATTGAAAACATGGCCCACATATTGACTAATAAAAGCCCAGCAAAAATCATTAACAACAGTGATAACCTTATTTGCCCATTTGCTTTTCATTGAGAAAGCTATCAGAGCGATGCTATATTTTAAAATATCATTTTGAAATACTTTCCACACATGGCCAGTAACTGATATATATCCCCTGAAGACATCAGAATGCATGACACATTTTTATTCAATTCATTTATACTTAGGGGAAGGAACTCTATGGTTTCTTTAGCTCTTTTCCAGTTAAAAAGTTCCATGATTCTAATAGTTCTAGGAACAGGGCAACCCAGGTTTTGGATTTGTGGGTGCTGACCAGCACCAAAAGTGCTGAAATGATAGGGAAAGCCTGTTTGGGCTGTATTTTCTCTGCAGAGTAGGAAGAAAGATCCTTGAGACCGCGTGAATACGACTGTTGTTGTTGTTATTATTTCTCAGAATCAAGTAATTAGCTTAAGAAAGTTCTCAGACCTTGTGGAGAGGCACCTGTTTTTCATCTCAGATTCAGTCACTGCTACCACCAGCACTCACTAGCTTTCAGCACTCGGGCGTAGAAGCGACTCTGCTATCTAAGCCGTTTTTACATGTCCCTTGGCAGTGATTAGGGAACCACACATACAGTACAGTATAAATTAAACTACGTGAAAAATTAACTTCCTGAAGAAAAACCACATGCTGTCCTCCTCCAAAATATTTGTTCGCCCTGACCTTTTGGAGGCATCAAGACGTCCCAGCCCTTTAACTTCATGAAAATCTTTTTAGATAGCTTACTCTGAGGGCAGATTTATGTCTGGAAAATTTGGAGTTGCTTACCAAAAGGATGAGAGTCATTTATTTTCCTGTTACTGGTCTGCCACATGAATGAGATAACATCAGCTAAAATATTCAGCAGAAGCTATTCCTGGTTTTTTCCCTTTCCCTCTTTGAGACCGGTTACCTATTTAACTCCATCCTGTCAATTAAACCAGAGAAAAAAATGCAAAGAACTAATTAGGCAACTGTGTAATTTTAATTAGCTGTTTTGATAATTAAACTAATTAGTTCCCCTGTGTTTCCACAATATGTGGTGGACTGGTTTTGATATCACAGCTTCAGAGTTCCATTCCATTAGTTAATTAGTCACTTTTGCATTAGAAAGCTTTATTAATGGCCTTAATTTGCAGTTGAAATGAGAAATCTGCTGTCAATAATTTGGATAATTGCCTACTGTTTGATTATAAAGTACAAAAGTAGCAGCACACCATTACATATGCAAATCCCAAGGGTTATTTCCTGGATGCTTGGCTTTCTTGATCTACATTTCATCCTCTCTCGCTTTCTGTTTTTTCTTGACCCTGTTAGGGGGAAGAGAATCCAGCTTATTAAGAAAATGAAGGCCTGTTTTTTTTTTTTTTTTTTCCCCTTGTCCTGTACTGCATGTATGCTTGTGCCTGCAATTGTTAAAGTTATTGCTTGCTTTGTACCTAATTAGTGTCCTTGGAATTAAATGAACAGCTCTGTATACACCTCTAGCTCCTGCAGCCATGTTTGTGCATTGAATAATTGATTCTACTCTGCTAATCAGATAGGGACATAATGAGCCAGTTTAATTAAATGGGGATCTAACCTGGTGAACACTGGGAAAATATTTGCTCATTTACTTAGTAAAAGGCCACAGTTGCTTTTCATTGGATAGAAGGGAAGGTTATGGAAAGTAAAGTAGGCTCTCGAAGCAGAAACAGTTCAGTGGTTGTCTACCACTAGCAAAGGGGTTTAGTTAGTTTGGGCGTGGGGGTGGGTGTGGGAAGACTTTAATCAAAAGGCCAGAAGACGCTGAAATTGCTGACGGGTTTCCCCATCCTCTCCCAAAGGTGTCAGCATCACTGCTCTGCTATGCTCTAAGAGGCAGGTTTCCTGGTCGTACAAGGTCTTTAGTCATTTGCAGAAAGAATATCAACTCACTTCACTGCCCGTTGGTGCCTGTGTAACTCCAGAAAGGTAAGATACAGTTGTAGTTTTCCTGCTCGGCAAGTGATGAGACTTACTTGTTTGTTCTCCAGTGATCAGGTGGACTTATGTGGAGTTCATAACCAAATGACTTGTGTAACCTTATTACTGTGCTGTGAAGAGAGGGGGAAAGAGTTCACCAAGGCATGGGAGGAGTTATACAAACTTAAAGTGCTCTGTGTGAATTTTAACAAGGTAACTTAGGACTTCAGGGATGATAGCTGATCATTTTCAAACTTCATCCTGGAGAAATACTTGTGCTTAAACACAGGTAAAATCTTTGGAAAGGCAAGATGGTTCTGGTCTTTAAATGTAAAAGATTACCCACATTTTCAGTGACAGCTTAAATGAAACGCACCACATTCAATATAATCTACAAAACCTAGCTCCCGTTAGCTATGGATGCGTGTATCTCCTGTAATTCTAATTGCACATCAGACTAACTTTTCCTGCAGGAATCAAGTATTGCAAGGCCAATACAGAAACAACATGGTGCTCATCTGCTCGGGTGTACTAGGATGAAATAGCATATTGACCCTGAATCTATACTCTGAGTAAAAGCAATTGTCATTCTGCCACTGTAACACCTTGTTGCCAGTGGCGATGTAATTAAAGCTGTGAGGACTCATTTTCCATTCTTATCTCTTAAGTTCCTCTGAATCAGAGACTGTTTGTCTGTGGTAACTGAGAAAACCTACTACAAGGCTACATGTTTATGTATGAATTTCAGTCGCTTTTCCTTTGGAGGGGGCTGAAGTTATGTACATAATTACAATATTCACCCAAATAACGTGCATAGACAAATGTCCGTATGCATGTGCATACACACATAGGCATGTAGATACTGTGTGTCCATTTATATACATGCACCCGGCCTCACACACACACACACACACACACGCACACACGCACTCACACACAGAGTCTAAATTTTACTCACCCCCTTTTCTCCTCTATTAAAATTCCAAATGGCTAAGAGGATTTTCTCAATTTAGTCATACTTTTAATCTTCACTGAAATGAGTGATGACTTCTTATAATAAAAAGTTGACAGGCTTACATTGCGCACCGGTGGATTAGTTTCCCTTGGTGATGAGGTTTTCTTTTGTGCGCCGTGTGTCTGTTTGATGGAGGTTTAACAGAAAGCATTTTGGCAGAAATTGGATGCAGCAGGGATCATCTGGAGATGGCTGCTGTTCGATATTAACTGCACACAGTAACTTTTTTTTCCCTCTTCCTTTCCTTTTTTTATTTATTTTTTTTATTCTTCAGCCAGGTGACAGAGAGAGCCAAAACGTTTTTTTCCTCTAGAAAATAAATACTTTTTTTTTTTTCCTTTTTGGGAATATAGTGCATGCCCATTCTGCAAATGCCTCAAAATATTTAATATGGTTAGGCCATTGTTTTATGTAAGCATGAGAAAAGCTTTCTCTGCAAGGAGGTATCAACACACAAATATCTGAAAGGTGTATTTCTAATATCGAAATGCCTTTGATCTTCCAGAAATCAGCATATAAACAGGAGTTGGTTAAAGATCAGGATTTGATGTTTTACAGCAGATACACACTTGAAACTTACCTAAATTCAAAGAAAGAGTCTCCTGGGCCGTCATTTGCATTATTTCCTCCCCATTCTCACCCCCTTCTTGTAATTCCATTTTATTACTCATTGGAAGCATCAGAAGTCTCCTAATGGAGACCTGCCAGATGTCGAATGTAGTGGAACATGCTCCAAGCATATGTATATATTTATATTTGTGACTATATGCACACGGAGAAAATAAATAACCGAAAGGATCCATCTCATTCCACAGGAAAGCTCTGACCAGGTGGGTGGGAGCTACTAACATTCACTAGCCCCTAAGCACTATAGCCAGTGATTCGATGCACATCAGGCTGTTTTTGATGTGAATACACAAAACCTGAGAGCCCCCAGTGCGTGGTACAAATAACTATTTCTTTTTAATAAAGGAACGTGTGTGTGTGTGTGCGCGCGCGCGCGCACGCGCAAAAACATTTAATACAGTAATACTGCCATTCCATCCGAGAAAAAAAATTATTGCAAATGAACAATCTTTATTTGAAAATTTTGAGACTTTAATTATTGCTCAAATTTTCCAGGAATAAAGAAAGCCTGCAAGTCTGTTCACAGTGTGAAGTTTTTAGATCCCAGCAAAATGCTTATGATAGAGATAGGACAAGCCTAATCTGTACTTACCTCTGCTTCAGACAGCAGCGGTGACAATCCTGCCTGGCTTGTCAAGTTTCAAGAACTTGCAATCCTTAATTTAAACACTTGAGAGATCTATGGAGCCTGTCAGTCTGGTTAATTAAGCTCTGTCTTCTTTTACCCCTCCTCCCCACCAAAACAAAATCGGGCTTTTTTTTTTTTTAAAGGCCACTTAAGACTTTATCTACTGATTAAGCAAACAGGTTCTAGCCTAAGTAGAATGATCTTAGAAGGCTTAAACAGAATAGTTTTTGCTATTAAAGGGAACATACTTTAAAAGCTTCACTTGGACGTGTCATATATGGGTCAGCTTTGGCTTGCTCAGCTTTCCTCTTTCTGAACTAATTGAAGAAAACATTGGATAATCCAGAGCAAGATAGAATACAAAAATTGTATGTTTGTGTGTGTTTCTGTATATGAATATATCTTGGCACTTAATTTTAGCATGAATATTTGACGTAGGAATATATGATGCTTCTAAGTTGGTAGTATCAATTCTTTCTCAACCACAGAATTGGAGAAGTTGGAATGAAGGCCTATATACCCTTGGGAAAAACTGAGTTAGAAGATGAGAGATCTCAGGTATCCTAATGGAAGTCTGTAAATGTTTAAAATATACATGAAAGTTTATATTCTCTAATATAGCACAGAAAAGAAAACACACCAAGCAAAGGGCCTACCAATTGCCAAATACCCATTTATGTTTCTTAAATTAATGTTAATGAGTACTGTTTAATCAATTTCAATTTACTTTCCTTTGATGACCACACTCATTTTAAGTTCTATTCTATCTCTATTTCAACAATATACTCAAAGTTTTAATTTTGTTGTGGGTAACATAACAGCAGATGTTTTCACCATTTTTGTACCCACCAATATTTAAAGTTTCTAATTTTAGAATTGAAAGACACTGCTTCCTGTATCCTAGTATAGTCCTAGAGATAGAGTGGCTTTACTCCCTATGTCAGATTTCTCTTCTCTCTCCCTCCTCTAGAACACAAAGTGATTGTCCTGGTTGAGTTATTTCAGGCCTAAACACAGTCCATCAACTGTCTTAGACATCTCAGTTTCCCCACCTAAATCATATGGGACTATATGCCTGTCCTCTCCCATGGTTTCCTTTATCCCAAGTCTCTACTTTCTAAAAGTCTTATCTCTTTGGCTCTTTGCTGTATTGGTTTTATAATGATTCCAGTCCTTCCTCATTTTCTATTCACCATCACCATTTTTTTTTAAAGATTTTATTTATTTATTTGACCGAGAGAGAGAGAGATCACAAGTAGGAAGAGAGGCAGGCAGAGGGAGAGTGGGAAGCAGGCTCCCCGCTGAACAGAGAGCCCAATGCAGGACTCGATCCCAGGACCCTGGGATCATGAACTGAACTGAAGGCAGAGGCTTTAACCCACTGAGCCACCCAGTGCCCGGGAATTGAAGTTCTTAAGAATGTAGAATTATAAAGAAAAGTAAGTCTTATATGCTAAACTTTCAGCAAGGTAAACACATGTGCTTTGAGAGGGAATGCTGAGCATATAACTCCAGTGATTCAAAAATAACTAAGAAGAATATATTTCCTAATTTAAAATCTGAATTGTAGCAACAGATTTCAAGAGAAGCAAAAATAAAGTTTATTGACTAGGACTTTTACAACAGATATGCACCTGAAGATGTTCTAATCTTTCCTTTCCACCCCCTCAGCCACCTCAAGAGGGCTGAGAAGACAACTAGGATTTACTGAACAACAATAGAATGTTTAGAATTTTCACACAGGTATATTTATAATCGTTTGAAACATGCCTATGGGTAGTTGATGCAACTCAGGTCCTGATACTACTCTTATACCTCCTTCAATGTGTGCAAAGTTATTCTCATACTCACCTCACTTTTTAACCTGCTTTCACTGACAGCAAGCATTTATAGTTACTTATTCTTTAGTTGACAGACATTAATGTGAGGTATCAGTCAATCTTCAACTAGCAGGGATTCTACCAAATGTTACAAGAGCATAATTTGGTAATTTTTGAAGCTGAATACCCCACACCTGAGATTGGTCCAGACAAATCGGAGTCAAGATACAACCACAGTGACCTCCTTTCTGTGCATTTAAAAAATAAATAGACTTCATTATTCCTCATTTTAAGTTCAGAGAGCGAGAGAGACAAAGACAGAGACAGAGTAAGAAGTATATTAGTAGTACTTAAATTTGCAAGTTTACATTATGATCATTTCAAGGGTATTATTTTGTCCTAACGATCCAAGACAGCAACTAGAATTCCAGTTATCCCAATAACGAGTTTCATGAAGTGGGATAAAAAAGTAAATATTGCATGTTCATTGTCTTTTATTATTTAAACGGTGAAGTAAATCATTTTGCAAATACCCTATCTGCCATGTTTTGTTATAGTTAACATTCAGATTGCCTTGAATTTGTGAATCAGCCTTAACTTTAACAAATTTCCAGAAGCAATATTTTCATCACCTTTTGAAGCCAATTGTAAAACTTACTCATGAATTGAATTGCATTTGATAAGTAACCAGCATTGATGTTAAATATCTGGTCACACACCCAAGATATTTTTTCATTTCACTAGTCATTTTTTTTAATCCATTTTCTTTCACTATTCACTATTTGTTCTTGAGAGTTATAAATATTAAGTTATTTATTATATAACCTTATACAACATTATCTTCTCACCTATTTTTTAAATTATTATTTTTTCTTCTTTTTAATAATGTGCCTTTCCAACTAACACTTTAAATAACTCATTCCTTTTTCACATATCCATTATAATACACCTCAAAGCTAAGCACAGGTAAAACAAACAAATGCCTTAAAAATCATTCTACAACCTATGGTAAAATAACCATGCATGACTACTCACCATATTTACTGTTGAATAGTTATGTTTTCTCTAAGTCATAGCTTTGGTCAAGTGAAAGAAAATTTGTAAGTTGAAATTTCATAAGTAGAGAAGTTTGTTTTTTTTTTTTTTTTACTTAAAAAATTTAAAATGGTGGTATTGTTAAGTATTTTTGCCTGCAATTGAAAAAGCCAAATAAGAAAGGCTTTAGTGATAATGATGTTTATCTCACATTGCAAGAAATATAGAAGAATATGTTGAGCTTGGGGTGTCTGGGTGTCTCAGTTAGTCAAACATCTGCCTTAGGATCAGGTTCTCATCCAGGGAACCTGGGATGGAGCCCCACATTGGCCTCCTGCTCAATGGGAAGTGGGCTCCCTGCTCAAGGAGAGCCTGCTTCTTCCTCTGCCTATAGCTCCCCATGCTTCTACTCCCTCTATCAAATAAATAAATAAACTCTTAAAAAAAAAAAAAAAGGATAAGTTGAAGTGCAACTGGTCAATGATGGCATCAGTTACCCAGGATCTCCATGTCTTTGTGTTCTACTATCTTTAGCATTTTGATCTTTTATCCACATCTTACTGCTTAGCCTCATATTGAAAAGACAGTTGCTTCAGCTCCATTCAACAGGTCCAGATCAAGGTGGGAAGAAAGAAAGAGAGTATGAGACAATAAGATCTGTCCCTTTTATTAGGAAACAAACAAACATATCTCTGTTTATGCCTCATTGTCTTAAAATGTGTAGCATGGTTACTACTAGTAGTAAGGTAGGCTGAGAAAAGATTGATTGACTGTCTTTACCTCTATATAGACAAAATAGATGGAAAGTGAAGTTGCCTTAGCTACCAAAAGATCCTTCCACAATAGTACTTAAAGAAATGTTATAATTAAACTCTCAGAGAGAAATACTGCAAAATTTAAGTGACTTCATAGACTTTATTATAGAATTTAGCAATGTATCACATCTTTACTTATCACTCTGTAACTTATGATTTTGCAGTGACAAAGGAATGTTACATTGAACTTTTTCTTGTCTATATATACTACATTAAAGTACTTAGTTCAAAATTTTAAGTTGTGCAGATACATGAGGCCAAAATGGGGAGGTAATGGGGGAAGGGAAAGAGGAAGGAATACCATGGAAGAGCTACCAAAGTAACAGACAATACTAAAATTACCTGAGTATTAAAAGTATGCAAAGATAGAAGAACTTTTAATCTAAGGACTTCATAAAAACTAGTGAAGGGACTCCTCGGTGGCTCAGTTGGTTGAGCATCAGATTCTTGATTTCGGCTCAAGTCATGATCTCAGGGTTGTGAAATCCAGCCCTTTTTGGGCTCCTCCACGCTCAGTGGGGAGCCTGCTTCTCTCCCTCTCTGCGCCTCCCCACCAATCGCCTCCATCACATGTATGCACTGTCTCTCTCTAATAAATAAATAAATCTAAAAAAATTAGTTAATATAGTAGCTTTTAAAAATATATTGGTAATCAGTGATGCAACCCAACTTCATATAGACTACATTTAAGGGTAAATGCTTTGAAGGTAGTAATTGCGACCTAAATTTTGATGAGGATAAACTCAAAACCTGTGCCTCACTAGAATTTTAGCATCATATCTGTTAAGATGATAGCTCAATAATCTCCATCATTCAAACTAGCTTATTAAGGGCAACTTTGTTATTGAATAATCTAGTAAATCACTTTATTTGTATTTAGTGCCTTTTAGGTCATTGTTACGTAATTTTTCTTGATATTGAGATTTTTTTTCACTTGCACTTGCTTGACATAAACCCAGAACCCAGGAGAACCAGTGAAATGAGCATTGGTATGAAAATAACATTATGCAAACATGATAACAGCTCAGAAGAAACTTTCTATGAATGGAATTTGGGAATTGTTGTTACTTGCAGGATCTAATCAATTCCAAAATCAGAATTGCTAGATTGCTTGGCTTAACTCTGGCATGATACCTAGACCATGATGAAAATTTCTGGATAATAGATAGGAAGAAGTTACTATAGGCATGTGCAGTGCATGCTTACATTCTCTTTTACTTAATTTTATTACTTGAATTTTCAAATAACCAATTACCAATCATATGTCTACTTCTAAAATGCTAAAAGATCTGTAGATGCAACCTCCTACATTATTATATCAAACTAACTGTGAACCTAGTTGCATTGGATGACTTCTCATCAAACTGACATGTTTCATCAACAGGGTGCAGGTAAAGTAGAAAATTCACTGGAGTTTTCAGTATTTGTTAGGGTACCATATACCACATTAAACTCCAGTGAAATAAAATTCTTTCTACATTTCTAACACATCTTGCCTTCTTTGCTACATTTAACCAATCAGTAAAAGCAAAATATTCTTTAATATTTTTCCTGGACAGATGACTTATGATAGTTTTATGTATATAAGAGTGTTCAGGTTTCCCTACATCAAAATTACATTTTGATTTTTATTCTTAACCATCCTCCTGCTCCACTCAAATTGGGAGACACCCTTTGCATACATCTTCAAAGAACTCCAAGAGGGAAAAAAAAAAAAAAAAAAAAGCATGAGTTTGGAAGAACCTATAAGGGCAATGGATTTCAAAGTACACTACCAAAACTTTGGTATACTCAGAAGATAAACAAAAGTTGTACATTTGAAATAGGAAGAAAGAGAATAGAAATGAGGTGAATAGCTCCCAAGGTGAGAGCACCAAATGATTGGAAGCCACCTGGACAGTAATTAAAGTCATAGCAGATGCTAATATAGAACACCAGAAAAAGATGCCAAAATTTCTTGAAGGGAAGAGTTAATACTAATAATGGACTAGTAATAACTCTTCCATTTAGAAGACCTATTAGAAGTAAGTGAACAGTGAGAACAGTAAAGAGATACAGATTAATATATATGGAAAGCCCTATATGCTGAACTTCTCTATGGATATAATAATGCTTTATGTGCAATCCTATATTTTTCCTCCACTTCCACGCATAAATATTTTCTGTTTCCATGTGAATTTAAAAAAAAAAAAATCTGAACCCTGTTTCATTGACCTGACATTTAGACCAAGAAAAGTAACATGAGTAAAGAATCTTAAATTTTAGGTATATTGTTGGCTGTATACTATATAGAAAATTGGGAAATGTAACTACACAGAGAGCTACAGTAAAGGAAAAAAAAAGAAGAAAATTGGATATAAGTGTGGAAATAAAATGTTTTTCCCAATACCTGGTACATTAATAATATAAACACTAAGATAAAGAGTACAGTGAAAATTGCTGGTGATTCCCTATATAAACTCTCCTTGGATTCCTCTGATGAGTTGGAAAGGCAAGGTCTCTTAAGGAAGAACTTCACAAGTAAGTGTACAAAATTATGACTTTCCAATTATCTAAAAAACACAATAAAAGATTGAGCAATAAATCAAACTGATCTCAATAATAATTTTTAACAAGTCAACTAAGATGTAATTGACATACAATAAACTATCTAGTTAAAGTGTTTAATTTTATAAGTTTTGACACTTGTGCATACCTGGAAAACCATCATCAGAATAATAAAAAAAAAAAAAATCTATCGTTCCTCATGCCCCTTTATAACCACTCCCTCCCAATCTTTCTCATCCCCAGGCAACCATGTGTATGTTTTCTGCCATGATAGGTTAGTTTTGATCTCGATTTTTTTTTATAAATGAAATCATACGACAGATACCAGTTTTTGTTTGGCTTTTTTCACTCAGTGTAACTGTTTTGAGATTTATCCAGGTTGCATATGTTCATTTCTTTTTATTGTTGAATAAATTTCATTGAATGGATATATCACAAGTTGTTTGCCCATCTACCTCTTGATGGTACATTTCACTTGTTTCCCAGTTTGATTCTGTATAGACAAAGGCACAAGTATTTCATTGGATGTAGGTTTTGTTTCTCTTGGGCAAATACCTAAGAGTGAAATTGACTGAATCATATGGGTGATATATTAAACTTTTAGCAAAGTGTCAAACTGATTTCCACAGTTATGGTACCAATTTATATTCCTACCAGTACCAATACGGTTGCTTCATAACCTCACCAACACTTAGTATGGTCAATCTTTTTAATGTTAGCTATTTTAATGCCTATAAATAATAAGCAGAGAGCCTGATGCAGGGCTCGATCCCAGGACCCTGAGATCATGACCTGAGCTGAAGACAGAGGCTTAACCCACTGAGCCACCCAGGCGCCCCTCCATTTTTCTAATAAGTAATGATATTGAGCATCATTTCTTATGCTTGTTTATTATCTATATATCTCCTTTGGTAAGGTTACCATCCGATCTTCTGTCTAAATTTTGGGGTTGTTCATATTCTTACTCTTGGTTTATAAGAGTTCTGTCTATAGTCTAGTCACAAATTCTTTATCAGATAGACATTTTCCAAATACTTTCTGCTAGTCCTATCTTAACCTTATTCTTTTTCATTCTCTTAACAATGTCTTTAAAAGAGCAGATTTTTTTTTGTGATAAAGTCCAATTTATCATTATTTTCCCTCTGAGTTGTTTTTGCTGTCATATTTAAGAGCTATTTGCCTAATCCAAAATCAAAAATTTTTCTCCTATTTACCTCTAGAATTTTTACCATTTTAGGTCTACAACTAATTTTGAGTTAGTTTTTATATCTGGTACTAGGTATGGATTGCAGTTCATGTTTTTACATATGAATACCCCTTGTTTTAACACAATTTGTTTGTAAAGGTTATACTTTTTCTGTTAAATTGCCTTTCCATCTTTGTGAAAATGAGTTCTTATGTGTGTGTCTCCTAATAAATTCCCTATTCCGTTTCATTGATCTATTTGCCTACACTATATCACTATAACACTCTCTCCATTATGGTAACTTTATAAAAAGCCTTGAAATCAAGTAGTATTAGTCTTCCAAATTTCATTTTCTTTTTCAAAATTGTTTTGGCTATTTTAAATCCTTTGCATTTCCATTTAAACTTTAAAATTGGCTTGTCAACTTCCATAAAAACATTTGGTGGGATTTTGATTTGGTGTTGAATCAACAGGTCAGTTCAGACCAAACTGACTTACTAGCAATAATGTGTCTCCTGACCCATGACTGTAATAAATAATAATGACTGTTCTAGTTATTTAGGATTTCTTTAATTTCTTTCAGCACTGTTTTATGGTTTTCAGTTTTTAGGTCTTGCACACATTTTGTCAACTTTATTCCTAAGTATTTCATTTTTTATCCTATTAAAAATTATAATTTTGGGGGGACATCTGGGTGGCTCTTCAGCTCAGGTCATGATCCTGTTGTCCTGGGATAGAGTCCCACGTTGGGCTCCTTCCTCAACTAGGAGCCTGTTTCTCCCTCTGCCTGCTGCTCCCTCCTTCTTGTGTGTTCTCTCTCGCTCTCTCTCTCACTCTCACTCTCTCTCGGGCAAATAAATAAGTAAAGTCTTTAAAAGAAATGGTAATTCTAAATTTCATTTTTGATAGTTGCTGGTATAAAATACTATTGACTTCTGTATGTCAATCTCGGGTCCTACAACCTTGCTAAACTACCTTAATAGCTCTATTAACATTTTGATAGATTTCATCAGATTTTTGGGTTTTATTTTTATTTTTTTAAAGATTTTATTTATTTGATAGAGGCAAGAGACAGTAAGAGAGGGAATACAAGCAGGGAAAGCATAAGAGGGAGAAGCAGGCTTCTCACAGAGCAAGGAGTACGAAATGGGACTCAATCCCAGGATCCTGGGATCATGACCTTAGTCAAAGGCAGATGTTTAATGACTGAGCCACCCAGGCTTCTAAAACTGAACATGAGGGGCACCTGAGTGAATTATCTTTGTAGTAAAATTTTAAGATATAATTTCAAATATCTAATAGATGTATGGCTATTTTATTTATTTTTTTCTAGAGTGAGATTCAAAAGTATTGTTCAAGGAATTGTTCATTTTATCTGTGTTGTACAATTTTTTTTTGTCAGAAAGATGTTTGGGACACCTGGGTGGCTCAGTGTGTTGGGCCTCTGCCTTTGGCTCAGGTCTTGGGCCTCTGTCTTCAGCTCAGGTCGTGGTCTCAGAGTCCTGGGATCAAGCCCTGCCGTGGGGCTCTCCACTCCTCAGGGAGCCTGCTTCCCCCACTCTCTGCTTGCTTGTGATCTCTCTCTCTTTCTCTGTCAAATAGATAAATAAAATCTTAAAAAAAAAAAAAGAAAGAAAGAGAGATGTTCAAAATATTCTCTTATTATCCTTCCAATTTATGTATAATCTGCATTGATGTCATATCTCTCATCCCCAATATTAGTTTCTTTTTATTTATGATTAGTCTGGTTATAGGTTTATTAATTTAATTGAGTTTTCCCAAAACACCGTTGGTTTAATTTATTTTTCTCTACTGTTTTTCTGTTTTCTATCTCATTGTCTTCCACATTTCCCTTGCTTACTTTGGGTTTCATTTGTTCTTTTTTCTAGTTTCTTATGACAGAAGTGAGATCTTTGAATTGAGATTTCTGCAATGTAGGCCTTCCCTGCTGTAAATTTTCCTCTACTACTACCTTAAAGGAATCGTATACATTTTGATTAAGTGGCGTTTTCATTCCATTTCAATTAAAATACTTTCTAATTTTCTCTTGATGTCTTCTCAGTGATTTTTAAAAAATAAGTTGTATATGGCTTTTTAGAAAATTCTCTTTTTAAGAGCTTTACGTAGTCAGAAGGAACTTTTATATATTTATCCATGTAGTTACTGTTTGGGTTTCCTTCCTTCATTTGTGTAGATCCATATTTCTGTTATGCTTTATCTTCTTTCTCTTGAAACGACTTTGAAAATTCTCTTTCTGCTATTCTTATTCTACAAAAGTCTTTATTTTGTCTTTATTTTTAAAATATGTGTTGTTGGGTCTAGAATTCTAGGTTGACAGGGTTTGGACCCTTGTTCGTTTGTTTTTGTTTTTGTTTTTGATACTTTAAAGGTGAACTTGAGTATTTCAAACATGGTTTTCCACTCTTCTTTGCATTGTTTTTGATGAGTAACTTCTGTCTTGAACTTTGCTTTTCATATATAAGATAGTCTTTTCCTCTGTATTCTTTTTTTTAAATTTTATTTATTTTTTAATAAACATGTATTTTTATCCCCAGGGGTATAGGTCTTTGAATCGCCAGGTTTACACACTTCACAGCACTCACCATAGCACATACACTCATACCCTCCCCAATGTCCATAATCCCACCCGCCTCTCCCAACCCTTCCCCCTAGCAACCCTCAGTTTGTTTTGTGAGATTAAGAGTCACTTATACTGGGTATTTACCCTAAAGATACAAACGTAGTGATCCGAAGGGGCACGTGCACCCGAATGTTTATAGCAACAATGTCTACAATTGCCAAAATATGGAAAAAACCAAGATGTCCATCAACAGATGAATGGATAAAGAAGGTGTGGTATATATACACAATGGAATACTATGCAGCCATCAAAAGAAATGAAATCTTGCCATTTGTGAAGACGTGGATGGAACTAGACGGTATCATGCTTAGCGAAATAAGTTAATTGGAGAAAGACAACTATTATATGATCTCCCTGATATGAGGAAGTGGAGATGCAACATGGGGGGTTAAGGGGGTAGGAGAAGAAAAAATGAAACAAGATGCGATTGGGAGGGAGACAAATCGTCTGTATTCTTTTACTAGTATAGTGTATTCTATTACTAGTTTTGAGGTATTTGATTTTTTTTTTAAAGATTTTATTTATTTGACAGACAGAGATCACAAGTAGGCGGAGAGGCAGGCAGAGATCACAAGTAGGCGGAGAGGCAGGCAGAGAAAGGAGGAAGCAGGCTTCTTGCTGAGCAGAGAGCCTGATTCAGGGCTAGATTCCAGGATCCTGGGATAATGACCTGAGCCGAAGGCAGAGGCCCTAACCCACTGAGCCACCCAGGCGCCCCTGATTTTGATTTTTTTGTGCTTATTTTGTAGTTCTTGTTCACTGAGGTTCTTGTATCTGTGACTTTACCATTTTACTCAAATTTGGAAAATTATTATTAATTATTCAGGTCTTCTTCTCTTTTCTTCTTAGATCTCAATTACATGCACAATAGGCTATTTGAAGTTGTCACTCAGCTCATTTATTATATATTTTAAATTATAGTTTCTCTTTTGTTTTATTATAGAAAGTTTCTATTGCTATGTCTTCTTTTTTTCCTGCAATTTTCAATCTGCTGTTAACTCCATTTTGTTTATCATCTTAAGTAGGAGTTACTATTCCTTCAAACCTTCAAATCCTTTCAGGAGTTTCTTTCCTTGGCCACCTCCATGTTGTTTCAAATTGAAATTTTTTTTTTTTTTTTTTAAATAGAGGGAGCACGCACAAGTGAGGGAAGGGGCAGTGGGGAGAGGAAGAGAGAGAATCTCAAGCAGATTCTATGCTGAGCATGTAGACTGACAAGAGGCTGGATCCCATGCCCCTCAGATCATGACTTAAGCCAAAATTAAGAGTCTTAGGCTTAGCGGGCTGAGCCACACAGGTGCCCCTTAAAATGAAATTTTAGAGTGCATCTATCATGTCCAAAATTATTCAGAGGTAATTTTCTATGTTAACAAGTGATAAAAAGAGTCTCTAGAGTTTCTAACCTATTTACCAGCCTGTCCCCTACCATCTGTGAAACCCATATACTGTTTATCTAAAGAATAAAAGTTTTATATAAAGCTAGCAAACTCTTTCAAATAAATAAATAAAACATTTTTTCAAATAAATAAATAAAATTGGGTGGGGGGAGGTCCTGGGTGGCTTAATCAGTTAAACATCTACCTCAGGGTCCTGGGATCCAGTCCTGTGTCCCGTTCCCTGCTCCACAGGAAGTCTGCTTCTCCCTCTGCCCCTCCTCCATTCGTTCTCTCAATCTCTTCTCTTTCAAATAGGTAGAAAAAAATCTTCTAAAAAATAAATAAAAATAAACCTAGCAAACTCCTAAATACACATAAATACCCTGTGTTATATCCATCTACTTTGACAAATATACCCACATGAAAATCTGGAAGCCCAAGTTTCAAATGTAGAATTTTCAGGGTTCTCAGAATTCATTACAGATACAGGATGCCTGAGTGAGGATTAATTTCATTCTCAAACACAAGCTTTCAATATTATTTTTGCTTTAAAACATCTGAGAAATTTCATTCTTCCTCTCCTGTCTCTGGGGCCAGGTATATTTTCTCACTTTTAGGAGGTACTTAGGTTGAAACAACAATCATATAGAAAAATGAATTAATTCCTACAATTTTGGACACCCATGTGGAGATTCAATTATGTCAAAACTTTAACCATCTGTACCTTTGCTGATGGGTACTAAGCACTGAGGGAAATTCTGCTTCCAGCCAGTGTCTTGATTCTTCATAGGTATTATGGGAGGGCTTCTCTTCCAGCTCTAAAATTCTAAGAATCTGTGACATAGTGACAATGGGTCCAACATTTTGCAATAGAGGTTTTACTGTCTATAGATACAATCTTAGCTTCCATGGTAAAAATTGGTCATTTTTCTAAATTGTTTATCAATTCAACTGTCATACTTAGATGGCACTAAAGACTACAGTCTTAAATATAAATAACTTATGTTTTAAAGAGGAGTAAATTTGGGGAATTTTTACCTCTAATGAGTATAATTTAAAAGTTTTACCTAGTTGACACATGGTCCTTTAGAGGTCCCCAACTGCCACCGAATGCACTGAATGCAAGAGTGAGAGTGACGCTCCATAAAGAAAGCAAAATGGAAACTTCCAGGATGAAGGGAGGCAAATTGTATTATTTGTTCAGTTTTATTCCAAACCTAACTTCTCACTGTAACAGGTTTTAGAGATTTGTCTTGGTGACTTATATTAAGAACAGTTACCTTGTCGCTGCTGTTGTTTTCTCTGAATGTCAAAGCATCATTTTCCTGTTCCTTAAACAAGTGTGCATTAGTCACATTAGATAACCTGCTCAGGGTAGCAAGTACAATCTGTTTTTCTTCTTTTCCTTAATTAGTGAGAAGTCTTGCTTCATAAACATTAGGTTCCCTCTCCTCTAGTCCTCAGAATGTTGTCTAATGGTAAAGCATTTTAATCTTTTCTATTTAAGTAATTTGTGGATTTTAAGTTTAGCCTTCTGGCCTTTTTATTTACATTGCTGAACTCAGTTCGTATTGCTAGGCAGATTTTCTAATGTTTCATTTTTCCATCTTTCTTAAAAATAACAACAGTGCTCTATAAAACAGCTAATGTTCTCACTGGGCAAATGGAAAGAATCCCACATCACCCCAAAACACATTCTTCCCAGTAGAAAGTATATAAATAAACTCTAAGCAATGTTACACCTTTTCCCTATGAGTGATTTCCTTTAAATGTATTCTACCTCTTTCATATAGCCACCTGCCATTTTTGCTTTATTGCAACCAGAATGTTTAAAGGCATTGCTTTTAAATACTTTGAAAGTTTTCCATTGATAAGAAAAGGTAGTAAAAGCACTTTTAAGTGAACAGTAACACACACATCACAAATCAGGCATTTTGATACCATCTAGGTTCACACCATGTGGTATAAGAAACTCCAGTGATTGTGGTTTAGCTGGGATTCTAGGCTGTGTAGAAGGGATAGGGAGGATTCAAGGTTGTCATAGTTATTGACTAGGTTATGGGTTGTGTTGAATATGTATGTGGAATGTGTGAGTGTTTCTGGGTGTGTGTGTGTGTGTGTGTAGTGAGGCATGAGGATGATTTAAATACAAACTAAATATAGCTCTGTCTCAGCAAAAGACTGAAGAAATAAACTGAGAAAAAATTGTAAATGTTTGTTAATTAAAAAATATTTCTCCTTTTATAGGGATGACATTTATTAGCTACTTACTTACGGTATTTTATGAAATGAATTATTTTATCTTTCAAAGGGAGAATATTTTATGGTCTCCATTCTGTTTTACCTGATCTAAAAGACTGCAGAAATAGACACCAGCAAGATCCGAATGTAGGCACAGACAAGCAGCAAAGATTACTGTCTGAAGATCGAACAGGAGAGAACTGGATTTGAAATCAAAGACTTGCCATTGATCAAGTCTTTATTAGTGTAGGACAAGGGTTTACACACATCTTCTCATTTTTCCTGTGGGTCTGAGTATAGCATGAGCTAAAATGAAATGATGCCAGATTTGGAGGGCAGAGGAGGGGACCAGCCATATCTCTGCAGAGAGTTAACTCTGCCTCTGGCCACTTCTGCTCTGTTCTTTCTCTAAATGAAAGAAAAGAGACTCTAGCCATTCTTGCTATGAGTTTGAAGACTTTGGGGTAAAGTTTCATTTGATTTTGATAGCCCCAAACAGTACAGATGTACTTTATAGAAATACCCTCCAACAGGAAAAGAGGTCAGGAAATACTTGTGGATTTAGTGGCATTGATTGCGTCAACTTCCAATGTAAAGGCAAGTTGTTTTTTTGGTTTGGTTTGGTTTGGTTTTTCCTCTGCTTTTTTTCTGTTCTTTTTTTCTTCACAGTAGAATCTTAGTAGATAGAGGTTTGGGTACATTTGGAGAAGAAAATAAAAATTCATTAAAATTATGCAATATATGGTAAAGGATAGTAGGACAAAATGTATATTATACAAGGAGTTAAATAAGCACAACTTGGAATGATACGCCTTGGCTCCCAAATTATAAACATATTCCTTCTGATTTTCCTAAAATGTTTTCTGGATGATTATTCAATTTCCAGCAATTATACATCTCTATAATCAAGATTATGTTGATCAAGAGGATGATGCAAAGGAGGTGGGTTATTCATTAAAGAATGTAATTTGGAGGAAATTCAAAATCCCCAAAACAAAACAGGTGATACACACATCAGGTGCTTTGCTCTTGCATATACACAGTGAGCTAACAGGAAAAATAATGTCATAAGTAGTCCAAGCACACTAATATGGAAAGATTGAGATATATTTTATCTATGGAGAAGGGACATTAATATTTATCTAAAAAATGTTGTGTTGGCAAGTTTATATTTTTCCCTAGAATATTTAGAGGAAAAGAGAAGTATCAACCACATTCTTTAAACACAGCCATAGGCCAGCTCTGCAAATGAGCAGCTCCAATGTGAAAACACTTTCAAAGTTCTAAATGAGTTGTCCCTGCGGTAATAAAGAGGGGACATTTTACAGTATGACAGTATGTAAGACAGCATTGTCAGCTGTAGTTTATTTAAAGCACGAGGCCTGTAACAGGAAAATAATGACTTTAATAAAATTTACTATTGACTTTGTAGGCTAAAATCTTTCTGTCATCAGGAATACAGAAAAACAACCTGTCTGAAAACCCTTCAGTTAAATATATTCCTTTAATATTTCAAAGCAACTTGATTTTTTAAAATATATATGCTACTTCAAAAGACACTGTACTAGGGTGGAAATTAGTATTTTTAATAGAAAGTTGGTATTGCTTACATAAGGAAAAAATCAGTAATGACCTATGACACCATCAACTGAAAGCAACATTTGAGGAAACTGCAAAAGCAGTTAATGCAATTCCTTGAAATGCTGTATAAAGCTGTGTCACAAATGAATGATTTATAAATTACCCAATGTCCTTCTCATCTGAAGGATATCTTTTAATCATGCGGCATACTCTATCAGTAAGAACGCCAAAGAACTTGCTGGGTATACATGAAAATCTACAGCATGTTAACGAGGTTGGGGTCATTTCTGAGAATTGGGGAAAGTGGGAAAAACACATGGCCTGATTTTACTCTCCAGCCAATTTGATTAAATGCAGTATAGATTGCTTGTAGTGTGTAAGAGGGGTCATGCCCATTATATGAAAAGCTGAAGAAATTCCATTCCTTTAATGTTTTACATAGTTAAAATAAACTGTGGTAAAAAGTTTCCCAACAGTGTATGACAGCTCAATTTAGAGGTGAAGCCTTTTAATAAAACCTCATGAAATGAATACTTTGGTTTATGCACTCTGTTTGTGTTTCCCACTGGAGTGCTTAGCATTATGAAGCTGTGGTTACTTGCTTTACTACTGCAGAATAACATCATGAAAGGAGAGACCAAAGCTTTGTATCAGAAAATATCCAGAGTGAGTAGAAATGCTGATGGAGAAACCTTAATTTAGAGCTAAACTGCTTTCCTATTTGCCTTTAACATGCTATTGTAAAGTATATTGGCTTGAATTACAGGATATTATTTAAACAAAGGGAAAAAATCCACAGGGGTTTTTACACATTAACCTATAGCTTATTTAAAGGGAAATTATGAGCCTCAGGATTATATACTAGTAATTTTTTTCTGAGCTTTAATAAGAACTTGAAACCAAAGCATGCTTTTCTGAATTAAGTATATATGTCGGTGTTATTTGGAAGAGGGAAAAGGCAATGGAAAGAATAAAAGACAGTTCATTTGTATAAAGATGCTGGCACCAACACTCCATGTGGAGACAGAATTCTACTTCAATACCATCTAGGATCTCAAAAATAATTCTTAGGGGACCTAGTCTGGTGCCTTAAGCCAATTAAATGTTCGCCATATTCGCTTTAGCAGACATAATTCTTTTCAAGAATAGTTTTATTTCTGATCATCTTTCTTTCTAGCCTGGCTCTCTGATTCACTCTAGAACTGTCCCTAATGTGAGGGAGAAGGTCAGGAAGCTCGTCTGTTGTTCCCCTGACCATTCAGATCCTTACCTCTTCCAGAATTCCTGAACATTTGGCCTGACTGCAGCTACTAATAGATTTCATTAGATATTTTGTGACATATGTGAATGTAAGAGGCATTTTGAACTTGGCATACAAATATATGTAAACTATGTGGATGCTTATGCAATTTTGAATTATCAGTCCTCCCGGGGAAATGCAGTCACCTAACAGAATGCATCAGTTGATTCTGACAATATATGTTGCAACTGGTAAGGTACCATGTTCTGAGATACTTGACTTCTGTTCTCTGCTTGCTTAGTAACTTCCCAATTATACCATGTGGGAGGTGGTATTCATGATGTGCTTTTCTGACGGTCTTTAATGACTTGAGAATATAAGTTAGTAATCATATTACTAAATGAGGAAAACAGTAGTGTTTTCCTTAGCTGCTCTGGAAATGGCACGTAGACTGATTCTTCACTATGCCAACTTACCCACGGTAATTGGCATACTTCAGTGGCATACGAGGTGGGTGTTTGGGTCCTAAATAGAATTGACATTATGATTTAAGAAAGTTGTCTGATGGAAATACAAGTGTGAATGTGTTGCTTTTCAAGGGTTTTTAGGTCTTAGTTCTCTGGAATGCAAAAAGAGTCTATTGAAAGCTTAAAGAAATGTCCTCAATTAGTCTCAGATTTATTTCTTGGTTCCCAGATTTCCACTTCAAGTTAAATAACATAATGATTCTGCTCCCCAATTAATCTCTAATTTGATCTACTCTTCTCTATTTAAGTATAATTCTAGGCAACAACAAAAGAATTTCATAAATCAATTACATTAATAAAGTCGAAGAGAAGGCTTTGATTTGTTCGTTCTTCCAACAGATATTTATTGTATTCTATTTCCCAGGCACAGGTTGGAGCGGTGGCCAAAATAAAGCCTTGGCCCCAGAGGAGCTTATTTTCTATTGAAGAGACAGGCAATAAACAGATAAATAAGTTAATACATGTTTCCAGGTGGTAAAAATGCTATGAAAAGAAAGTAAAGCAGGATAAGGAAAATGGGGCCTCAGGGATTAGGGGAAGGAGAGCAAAGGTTGAAATTTTAAAAAGCTGAGAACGTTAGGGACTGGTGCTTATACCCTTTACATGGGTCAATAGGATGGGAGGGAAGGAGGTGGGCACAAAGCCACCCTCTGATCCTATAGATACTTCGCTGGGTCAAAAACAGGCTAAGAGGTCCATCTGCAGATCATTTCAACAACCCCATCTTGTAGTAAAATCCCAAGCCAACCACAAAATTTGTCTATGTAAAAACAGGTTTCTTTTAAAATTAACTTTCAGGCCAAACCAGTTCATTTGTTCCCAGGGTAATCATTAATCATATGAAGTGGTGGGGTTGGGAAGGGCATTGGCATAGCAAAAGAATGAAGTTTTTAAATATATATTATAGTTGTAGAGATAAACAGCCCTGGCACAATGCTCAAATGTTATTGTAATAGATTTTGTTAAAAAGAATACATTACTAACCATATTACCATTCTGTAAGATTTACATATACAAGCAACTTGAAACCCAGATGCTTTGTAGTGAATTAAAGGCAGGAGAGAGGACTGGCAGAAGGAAGACCCGTGTTTAAGTCATAGTTCTGATTGGGGAAATGTGTTTTGTTTCCTCATTTCCACCCTCCAAATGACTACCTTGTGGAAGAAGTCTTTAGAGATGCTGGGCCAAAGGGAAAACAATCATAGATTTGTACTTTATATGTGTGTCACATGTTTACTTAGAATTTAGAAGTTGAGGTGATGAATATGATTTAGGAACTTGAACTGTTTCGAGGGTGGAAATGTGTTCAATATAGCTCAAAAAGTGTTTTTAAAAAATACTAGATAGGCTCTGGAAAGACTAAGGAATTTGCTATTCTCAGAAAACATCTGAGCAATGACTATGAATCAGTCACTACTTGATGTTGAGACAAAAGCAAAGCTTCGCTGTGGCACCTCCCAGTATTGGGATAGCAAAATCATGACTTTAAAAGGAAAAGAATTTACTGGATAACTTTTGTAATTATCAGAAAAATACAGTTATTTCTACAATAGAAAAATAGGTTATTTCTATCTCACACATTTTCTTATCACTTATTATAATGCAGATTTACCTGTTCTGGACTATCTACTTTGACAGAGCTTATATTTTTAATGCAGCTTAATATGCTCTGATATTTGTTTCATAAATAAACAAAGTAAACAGTCAAGAAATATATAGCTCAAACCTAAACTGCTTTTATAACAACATTAACAATAGCTGATATCTATTGGTAATTGTTAAGTAGATTTTTAAAAATCTGCATTGCCTGTTAAAAATATAGCAACATAAAATGCCATTATCTCCATTTTCCAAATGAAGTGATGAGAGAATCAAAAGGTTAAGTATTTTGTACTAGTTCACACAACTAGTAAAAAGAAAAAAAAAGTCACTGATTTTGAACTTGAACTATGAGTACTTTAACTTGAAATCATATTGTTTAATCAATGACTGTGCTGTGGCTGGTCATATAACTTGTTAAGTTAGTATTAACATTTCCAACTTGGAATTTCTTACATTCATTGGTAGTGAAGTTGGATTTTTTAAATGAACAAATATTCCATTAATCCATTTTTTTATTTCTTTTTTTTTTTCATTTCTTTTCATTTCACATCTTTATTGAACCACAATTTTATTAGTATAGCAATTTAGGGGTCAGTTAATCTGTGTAAAAATGGTAATCATATTTTATTCTAAATGTAAATACCCCAACTAGAAGGTATACCTACATGATTTATTACAAAGCTATTTTTCTTAAAAAAAAAAAAAAAAAAAACAGATGGTGGTGCGGTACCTATCACTAGGGGACATTTTGGAAATTCTCAAGTGTGATCTTGTCACTAGGATGTTATGGAGGGGTAGTACTGACATTGAAAAAGTGGGGAGCAGGATTCAGCAATGCAATGAGTAGGACAGTGCCACACAATGATGTGAATTCCTTTATGTTTTTCTCAAATTTTGAATATACCATAGAAGTCCATATAGGGAAAATATTATTTATAATTATCTGAGTCTAGAATTTGTCCTCGTTTGACATGTGCACAGTTTTTACATAGACTGGATTTTTCAGAAGTGTAACTGTCATGTACATCTATGAAAGACTCGACTTTATTTAGCTTGAAATTTTATTAAAACCATTCACTATATTTGAAAATTATGTCACCTACAACAATGAAATTCACGGCCCCTGAGCACCAGTCTACATTTACATCATTCTTCCTCTGCAGCTGTTTTATAGAAACGCAAAATAAAAAATAATTGAGACTCCTACATGATGTTATAAGAAAAATTATCGAGTAATGCATTAATAAAAGTATATTTATAGCTCATATTCACAATTACATTAATTCACTGTACAATGATAAGAAATACCGTGAAGATGATATAGCAGATTTATCTACTTACTCGTGTATGGCCTGAGGTCTTCCACTCTTATCCACGCTCATTCTGATACTGCCCATAGAGGTCTACCACATAACTATGGCTTCTTCCTATATTATTCTTTGTTAATTTCAATCTACCCTCTATCTTCCGTCACCTGTCAAAGGCTAAAATTCCCAAGGTCAATTTAGGTACTGTGGTCTGACTGTCTGTCTTGTCATGTACTGGGAATTCAAGGTAAATGGTAGGCTTTGTGTGATTCTTTAACATTAGCCCATCTGTTTTTAACATAGAAAATTATTTGCAAGAATACCATACTTATAAATCTTCTCCCTTCTCTTTAAATTTTGGAGGGATCCTGGCTCTGCATAAATTAAGGTAATTTCCTACTTTCTATTATTATATACAAATAAACCTCAGTTGTTAATAATTAACATTTTTTTTAGATTCTAATGTCCACATGGATGTCCTGGTTCTTTATCTTCACATGCTTCTTGCTCAGAATGACATTTTAAAATATTTGTTATTAAAAGGAGATACTGAGGATACCTGGGTGGCCCAGTCAGTTCAGCATCTGCCTTCAGTTCAGGTCATAATCCCAGGGTCCTGAGATCAAGTCCCTCATCAGGCTCCTTGCTCAGTGGGGAGCCTGCTTCTCCCTCTGCCTATAGCTCTCCCCTATTGTGTGCTCTCTCTCTCTCTCTTTCTCTAACTGATAAATAAATAAATACATCATACATACCTACATACATACTTTTAAATAATGAATAAAATTAAAAGAGATATTCGGTTAAGTAGAATAGAGCCACTGGGCGAGGCTCAAAAGCAGAAGAAAACAGGTAGTTAATATTTCAAGCTTTTATTATAAGAAAGTTTTGTTGGATTTCCGTTTTTAACTACTAATGTGGCTAAAATACAGAATGATGTGGAGAAAAATAAATGTACACAGTTGGTGCTAAATAAATGCTTTTGTAATGGCCACAGCTGATAGTCAATTATACAGAAGATGGTGCGTTATTCCATTTATGAGGTGTTCAGTTTTGCATTGCTTACCTAGTCCAGGCAGTAATTGTAAGCTTCTATATCATCTGTGTCAACAGATACATCACCAGTGGCATTAACAGGGATTCAGGTCTGGTTTTCACATTTTCCTATGATAGACATACATAGGGAAACAATAATCCTCTTTAAAAATCAGATACTTTAGATATAAAATAGAGAAGTATGTCATATTAATTTTCAAATTTAGACTATCTCGATTAAAACAGATGTAACTTTAAAAATGGAAACATGTGAATATAGCAAGCAATTTTGCAACTGATAGCTGAGAATGCACTAATCTATTTAAATATATTTTCCTTTTATCAATCTATGGGATTCTGGAACCTAGTTATCACTTCAAACCGATAAAATTTGGATGGCACTATTTGAGCAGTCTCAAATCTTTGACCCTGCCTTGGCATGCAGTTGCAGGATAAAGTTAGCTTTCCTTTCCTTAAATGAACAGGAGCAGACTTTTTTCAATCCCTGCTCATTACCCCTCGAATCATTTTGAGCCAATTCATAGCCACTGCTTTGCTGTATATCACTCTAAATCATGGGTATAAAAAATAGTTTGGAGGGAAAAAATTTAAACGGTAGCAAAATGTCAGTTTCAAGGGGTGTTAAAAGGAAATTTAATCAACTTTCAACACATTGAACACCACCTTGGCATTAGACATCATAGATTTCCTTCTTACCTCCAACTTCTGAGGCTTATTATTAAATACTTTCACAGCAGCAAGATCACAAAAACATTAGACTGCTTGCTTACAGGTATATCCGACTTAGTAAACTTAAAGGGACACGACCAAGGCTGGTAAAGCTGAAATTAGACCTATCGGCTTTATTCTGAAGCTTGGGCGTGCAAGGTACGCTATCTGATTCACTTTGCCTGCCAGCTTTGTTCTCTTGAGCCAGCAGGAGGGATTGACACTTAGGAGAATCTTTCTCTTTTAACCTGCGTGCTGCTTCTGACAGCTAAGCTGGGCAAGTAGAGCCTGGCAGACATCTAGGACCCTAGGTCTGTTGTTATGGGGAGCTGTTCAGAAATGGGCATTTTAGCGATACACTCTCTGACAATTAGCTCAAAATCAGGAGGACTGCTTAAACTGCATGTAGGACTGGCTGCATAATTTGTGGGGCCCAGTGCATGATGATGAAAATCCAGGACCCTTGTTCAAAAATGATTAAGAACTGCAGGATTGTAATAGCCTTTAATGAAGTGAAAGGCCTTCTAAAATAAATATCATCTGCGTCTTTGTGACTATATAGGTTGTTCACCCTTGAAGAGTTCTATGATAATACAGTGGCTTCTTGGCCAACACACATATACAAATTCGCAGCAGAAATTATATTAATGTGGTTATACGAATAGTCTGACAAATAAATATATATAAATCATTGAATTGAAATATATAAATCATTAAATCCATATAAATTATTCATTTCTTCCTTATGTACAAGTATAAGGAAAGAATAAAGTATCTAGGAAAATAGAGATATTTCTTTTAATATCTTTTAATATAGCCCATACGGAGACAGTTTCATATTTAACTCATATGAAGTTCTATGTTAGCCTATCAAGCATCATTTCTCCAAAAAATCCTAAATAATGGAATGTTAATTCCTTTAGTATTCATGTTCTGAAATTTTAGAATACATGATTAAAAGTCTTTATACTATTTTGGTATGAATATTTTTAAAAAGTAAAATTTTCCCTTTTGTGCAGTATTTTAAAATTTTGTCTTAACCAAAGAAAGAGCTGAGAGATTTCTAAAGAATATGAAAAATTGTTGGGAGAAGGGGGTGGGGTTGTGGACATTGGGGAGGGTATGTGCTATGGTGAGTGCTGTGAAGTGTGTAAACCTGGCGATTCACAGACCTGTACCCCTGGGGATAAAAATATATTATATGTTTGTAAAAAACTAAAAATTAAAAAATTTTAAAAATTAAAAAAAAGAATATGAAAAATTGTTAAATTTTATTGTTTGGGTTTTAAAGAACTGAACACTGGTTTTTGAGAATATTTGTAAACTAAATTGTTTTTCAATGTTTGATAAACTGCGTATTTACCAAAGCCAAAACAATTATTTGTTCATTCAGTTTTTATTGATTATCTGCTATATAGAACACGGCAAACTTTTTATTAAAACCCCCATTTCTTATAAAAATGTTATTTCTTCAATAATCAAAGGTAATGTTTCATAAGAACTTCTTAAATTTTTCTAAGGCATTGAAGTTTAAAAAGTCACTGAAAGCTGACATTAAAAAAAAACAAATAGGGGCGCCTGGGTGGCTCAGTGGGTTAAAGCCTCTGCCTTCGGCTCAGGTCATGATCTCAGGGTCCTAGGATCAAGCCCCACATCGGGCTCTCTGCTCAGCAGGGAGCCTGCTCCCCCTACCTTCACTCTGCCTGCCTCTCTGCCTACTTGTGATCTCTGTCTGTCAAACAAATAAATAAAATCTTTTTTAAAAATAAATAAATAAATAAAATAAAATAAATATTTCTAATAATTTTAATTACATTAGGTATAAACTTAATTTCATTTAAATAAGAAATTCTACTGTTCTCTGTCTGTATAAAGAGTTGCTATGGGCTGAAATATAGAAATTACAATGGAGAATAAGGTCCCTTCGGACTCAGTGGTTAAAAAAAGTATGTTCTCATTATTCAATTAAAAAAGTTGAATACCAGCTGTACAGAGGAACATAGGTAAGTAGCACAGAACCTGGTTAAATGAGAGTATATTTTTGTGGGAGAATAGACAATATCTAGTGGAAAAACAGACTTTCATGTGAAATATGCCTGATAAAAATACAGACAGGATTTGGTGACAGATAAGGGACATTTAATTGGTATTAAGACGTTAGAAAAGGCTTTATGGAGGGTATGATATTTGACCTGAGTCTAGATCTAAGTCCTGAAGGACAAGCAGCCATTAACCCAGCAAAAAAATAAAAATAAAAATAAAAAACAAAAAACGTGGAAAGGCATCCAGACAGAGAGAACAGAAGGTATAAAGACACAGGTATGTATAAGAACTTGTCATCATCCAAGGACTGAAAGATTCATGTGCCTGGGGGCCTGTGAGACTGTGTGGCAAAAGTTAAGACTCTAGAAATAGTCAGAAGACAGAATAGGAAGGGATTTCTGTGCCCTGGTAAGCAACTTGAATTTTATTTTTAAGGCTTGAGGGAGTACTGTTGGATTTATTTAATTTCCTCATGATTATAAAATCAATTTGGGGAAAACAAAACAAAACAAAACAAAACAAAGCAAACACCCCTTCTAAATTTTAAACAGGGATTGGCCTGACCATATTTGCATTTCTGAAAGCATTATACTCATTTAAAAGAATGAAGATGGATTGGAACATGCCTTGAGTTAGTCGAACTAATTTTAAGAAGTTTTTAGGGTTCAGTTGAAACTGCTCTAAAATGATCCTAAAATATAGTGTTCTAAAGGAGATCAAAGAACTTCCCCCCTTAACCTGCAGTCTAGAAGCAAGCAGGTTGTCTAGGGCAGGAGAAAGCCATGCGGCACAAGGTCATGCAGGCACCCAACTAGCCACTGATGCATTTTTTACTATTTCCCAGCAGAAAGGGAAAATAGAGTCTTAGAGGAAGGAGGTAGCTCCCTAAAGTTATGAGTCAGAATCTGTACACATCATATCTGCTTACAGACTTTTGGATTAAAGTTGGCCTAAATCATGAAACCAGAAAGGGAAAATTGGTACTGGGAAGAAGGAAAGACAATAAAGTAAACTGTGTGGAAGACAACAAATGGCTGAACTAAGGGAAAAGCACTGAGGATGTAGACAAAGAAATAGTCTTCATAAGAAGGAAGGCAAGCTTCCAGATTGCACAGGACCATTTACAAAGAAAGAAAGTAACCGGTGGACTCTAACTGTGAGGGAAAGATAATGCAGTCCTATGTAGTCTAACATGAAAAGAAACATGAAATAAAAGTGTCATACATTTTAGATGTAGAAATCTGGGACTCCAAAGAAAAGTTAGGACTAGAGATCAGATGGGAGAATCATCAATGCGGGTAGTAACCGAAGTGAAGGATTTTGATGTGATGTCCTCATGAGTAAGATGGACAGAAACAAAGACCAGACCCAGTATCAATGATAGAAAGTTGAGGAAAGGGTGAGAGAAGGTTATAGGAAGAAATGGCCAGAGAAGAAGATCAGACAAAGTACCTCTACCAGAAAGGGAAGTAAAGTACAAGCATGTCTGAAGCCATAGATATTAAGTAGGAGAATCAGTGTAATGGTAACTAGCACGGGCTCCAGAGTCAGCTCTGAATCCATCCTTTTGGAATTTCATGGGGGTATCATTACATAAACAAGATTAATTATATCATTGGTCACTGGTGATGAACTCAACCTCAGTCTCTCTTCCTGCCTAGGAGATAGAGAGTGGGACTGAAAGTTCTAGCTCTCTAATCAGGTTGGTTCTCCTGGCAACAAGCCCCCATCCTTAGTGCCTTCCAAAAGTCACCAACTTAACTTAAACTCAGGTGTGGTTTAAAGGGTTTCTTTATGAAAACAAAAGACACCCCCCACACACCCTTCATCTCATCACTTTTATTACTTAGGAAATTCCAGGAGTTTTAGGAGCTGTGTGTCAGGAAAAGTGAAGAAGACCAAGTATATATTTCTTTTTCTTTTTTTTTTTTTTTTTTTTTTTTTTTGTCAGAGCGAGCAGTGTGGCAGGCAGAGGCAGAGGGAGAAGCAGGCTCCCTGCTGAGCAAGGAGTCTGATGCAGGACTTGATCCCAGGACGCCAGGATCATGACCTGAGCCGAAGGCAGCTGCTTAACCAACTGAGCCATTCAGGTGTTCCCAAGTATATATTTCTTATAAATCAAGATGTCATCATGAGGTAGAGAAAGTACAAAGTTTATAGATGACTGGTACATAAATGAATTCACATGTGATATCCCTTCTGTACATTGTTTTTGTTTTATGGGAAGAAAACAGTAAAACAATAACTAATATTTATTGTGCAATTAGTATATGACAAGCTTTATATGCATGACCTCGTTTCACCTTTATAACTATCTTAGGAAGTTAGTGCTCTTTTTATTCTTGTTTTACAACTGAAGAGATTAACTAACTTGGCCACATAGTTTGTAGTGTCAGAGCCAGGACTTTAAACCAAAATACTTTTGAGGGGGAAAAAATCCCTTCTGAGTACAAAGTCCTTCCCATAAGAATTATAACACTTTGGGTAACGGTTTCAGCTACATCAGACTATAAAATAGTGAATACTATTTATTATCACTTCTCAGTGATTACATTGGGAAGATGGAGTCTTGTTTGTTTAATATTACTCCATTCCCTATTATTGGGTAGCTCCCTATCTGTGCCCCATAGTGAACTAGGAGCTGTAAATGTAATAATGAATGAAATGTATAGCTTTGTCCTCAAGAATTCCGAGTCCAGTTAAATACTATAAATAGAAGAAATTTACAAAAAAAAAAAACCCTAAGAATATGATTTTTAAAGGAGTCACAAGACCTTTTTATAAGATGAGTTTATTTTTCCTTATGGGAAAGCAAATAGAAAACCAGTAATAGGAAGATAATAACCAATAAAAGGAAGTGAATGTAATCTAGAAAATCAATAAGTAGAACAATGATGGCCATAGTAAACTTTACTTACCCAACAAATATATTTTTTGAGGACCTACTATACATTAGATATCATGACTCTACAAACAAAGTAATTAGAGCAGGGCCTAACTGGCTCAGTCAGTAGAACATGTGACTCTTGATCTTTAAACTCTGCTTAGTTTAAATTGGGTATAGAAATTTCTTTAAAATAAAAGCTTTAAAAAAATAGAAACACGGTGGTTAAGACAATGCTCTGGTTTCCATGAGCTCACAGTCTGCCACAGAGTTTGTATTAACAATCACATAATGGCAGGAAATTTAAATCCATGGAAGCTCAATTTCAAAAATGAGAGCAAAATTATGGATTTGCAGTATATCATTTAAAATGTCCTGATATAACCTGATAAAAAGTTACACATTTAATTTTCAGACCCCCCTCCTATCTCTCCTTATACCCAAATACTCTTCCTTAATTGTATTGGGTTTCATAGCCGTGGATACAATAAGTAAGCATTCTATTATTATCTTTATCTTTCAGATCATTTTAGAATACCCCATACCTCCTCATCTAGTGAACCCCTCTTTTCTTCCTTTTGACTATATCCTAGTCTTCTGTGAGGAAGTACACCATAAAAGCAAGAGTACAGTAAGATAGCAGACAGTGATGCCAGATGAGAGCAAAGAAGAATAATAATGGTAAAAAGAGAAGGAAGTTACAACAAATAAAATCTTTTAAAAGTTTTTTTTTAGTAATTTGGCAAGAATATATAAAATAAAAATTATTATTTTGTGATGACAATATTTTCAAAGTCAAAGAAAATTTGAGTACTTATTAAATTCAATTCAACCCAACTCTACTTCATTCTTATTTCATAAGAACTTCACATAATTCCCAGTGCCATTCTGCATATTCCAGGGAATGCAAAGTTGATGTACGATGTGTCCTCTGACCTTGTAGAACATATATTCTCACTGGGAAGAAAAATAAAACCAATATGGAACAAATGAAGAGTTGCATAAGTTTAGATGTGATTAAGTATTAAGATATGAAATACAGCCAATAATTACTATGTCAAGGTCAATGAAGGATGAAGCTGACATAAGCTAAACTAGTTAGGAAGACTTCAGGAAAATTTATAGAATGAGTAAATTTTTATAGTTAGGAAATAAGAGGAAGGACATTCCAAGAAAATGTTGAGAGGCAAAAATGGAATTAGCATGAATAATGTGCTGCCTTGATGTGACTGGAGAGTTTATGTTGGAAAGTTTGGAAGACTAATATTTAATAGGCAAGATGTGTGTCAGTTATGGACACTCTCCAACAACATAATGAAAAATTTCAGAATCTGTATGATAAGCTAAGGTCTGTTGTAAGGCAACTGTTAAGGAATTGTTTGAAGCTTGTGTTGATTTGGAGCAACCTTGAATGATCTCTTTTCACTAACTAGAATTAAAATGATAATGAAACAATGAAATAAATCAAGTGTTTGCCTCTTAAAAAGATTTATAAAAAAGTGACAAGTTATTAGTTCTCTACCCTACAAATATCCTGTGTAGCTTAGATTTGAATATTGTATTTCTGTTTTATAATGTTTAGCTTTTTAAAACTGATTACAGAAAGGGGCAGATGGAAACTTTTCATGTTTATATTAACTCTTTACAGAAACTTATTCAGTTAATAGCTAATATTCAGTCAATCACTTTGGATAGCATAAATTCTAAATTTTAAGTGAATTAAAATTCCCCTCCAAAATCCCATAAAATGATAATTTTTTCACAAAAAGGAGAAAGATGAACAAATTTCCATATTTTATGAAATCATAGTGTTTGTAGGTTTGGAACAGAAATCTTAAACATCCCTGTCTCACTTTCCAGAAGATCTTCTGATCACCCTTCTACATTGGTCCAGCAAATGAACACAGACTTGGGTTTAGACCCTTTCAAGTTTGGTTCATTATACATTTAAGGTACGTTGTTGATAATGACATGTTTACACACATATAAACACACACATACTACATCCAAAATATAGCCTTCCTGTAATTTCTCACTGTTGGTCTTAGTTTAGGGTATGGGATAGGATAGGAGCTTACAAAAAAAAAAAAGATGACAAGAGATGAATAATGCTTCATACCATAAATTTTCTCTTCTGAAGTTAGTTAAATATCTCCAGGTTTTTGTTTCATCATTTTGTTGTTGATGTTGTTATTGTTGTTGTTTACCATTTTTCATATAAACACAGGTAAAACCTTTATGACCTTTATAGCCTCTATGATATAAATAGTAAAAATACAGTATTGCTTGTTGACTGCTTATATCCTGAATAAAATCCAAAAGCTTTAACCAACATTGATGATCACCTCCAACTTTATCTCAAAATAAGTTAATGGCTGTTTCCCCCATTCTTTCCTTCCTGCAACTCAGGCTGCCATTAAAGAGTTTACAGCTCTCGTAATATCTATGTTTTAGTTTTTGTCCTTCCTCCTTCCTTGAAATACAACCCCACTTCTCTTTCCTTTTGACGATATCCTAGCTTGTCTACCTTTAAAGAACAACCGAAATTATCTCCCACTCTGTACATCTTTTCCTTACCATTTTTGCTGGAAGAAATCACTTCTCTCACTCCACTAATTTTATTAACATCATTTTTTAAGGCATTTATCTTGTTATGCCTTATGCCATAGCTATTTGTACATACATCTACCTTCTTGAAGGAAAAAAATGGAAGCTCTAACACCAAATGAATGAATAAGTGAATAGGAATCAATTATTTGAAATTCACTTATCAACTCAGTCATACTCTTCCAAAAGCAATCAAGCTTGTTCACTTTTCTTTTTAAATTGTTATACCTAGAATCTGAGACAAAAATCTGAAAAACAGAATCTAGAATGTTCTGGAATATTTGTATATTATGAATGTTATAATTTAACCAAAGTTGTGTACATAAACAATACATATATGTGTACACACAAATATACAAACAACTCTCACATATGGAGAAAGAATCTTCACTAGTAATTCATATTGGTTTTTCAATCACCCAAGACTGCTTTTTTTTTTTTCCTGCATGTTAACTCTTATTTCCAACATTCCATACATACTTTAGCACAATACCTTGAATATAATATGAACTAAATAAACATTTGTCCAATTAAACTGTGTTGCTGAATATAATGACCTAACCGTAGGAATTGCTATTTCTTTCTAACAATTTTATCTCCACTTTGATTCCTTATTGCTGTCTTTTAAGATCTTTTGGGTGATCCTAGAACTTTCAACCAATATGTTGGCACTTCCTCTCTATTTCAAGATGTCTAAAAATTTGATTAGCATGTCATCGTATAACCTCAAACAAGTTATTAGTAAAAATGCTGATATACCCTGCAATTTCCTGTTAGAGACATCCCTCTGGGGTGATAATGTATTCATAATCAGTACTCTTGAAATGTAATCATTCTACCATCAAACTATTTGATTATCCTACTCACATATTTCCTTCTTGTTCACAGTTTGGTTGCTGCTGGGAAGTTCAGCTTAGTCAAGGCTTATATTCCTCAAATCGCCATCTGGGTGGGGAAGAGAGAGGACAAGTGATTAGCTTTTACCAGTGGAATGATTCGGGATGTGGTACACATGACTTTTAGGACAAAGAGCTTGAGAAGCAAGTATCATTCCCCACTCCTTCCTCTTTAGCTGGCTGGATCCAAGCTAGCACAGTGAACTTAAAAGTCTGTTAAAATTACATGAGCCATAAAATGGAAAGAACCTGGTTCCCTGAAACTCAAAAACTGAGCAGACCATTCATTTAGAATAAGTCTTTTAAAAATCTATATAAACATGAAATAAGCTTCTATCATATTTGAGCTCCTGGATATTGTTTTCATTTGCAGCAGCATCCTACTAATATGCCTCTCCATTCAATTACCTCTCCCTCTACTTCATTCTTGCTGGCAGAGTTCACCTTCCTCCACAGAGGCTAAAAACTCCAAATACTCACATTCCTAGTACTGCTTTGGAGCAAGAACTTGGACACATGGTCATTTAGCCAAAATGACCTAAGGGAAGGTTTGCTTGGAATTTTTGGAAAAGAAATTTCTTGATGAAAAAATGTCCCTAAAGCGGATACTCAAGGGCTTTTTCTGCAACAACCGCCTTACTTGCTATGAGGGAAAGTCCAAAGACAAAGACCATAAAATGGCAAAATAGAAGGCTCAAAAGTGGGCGCCTGGGTGGCTCAGTTGGTTGAACGAGTGCCTTCGGCTCAGGTCATGATCCCAGACTTCCAGGATCGAGTCCCACATCGGGCTCCCAGCTCCCTGGGGAGTCTGCTTCTCCCTCTGACCTTCTCCTCTCTCAAGCTCTCTCTCATTCATTCTCCCTCAAATAAATAAATAAAATCTTAAAAAAAAATAAAAGAAGGCTCAAAAGTCCTCAGATTCTTGAAGATGTCTTTAAGACAAGGAAACATGTCTGGGTTGAGACCTTTATACTTTTTTCTCAACCTAGTAATACTATCACAAAATGATAGGTTAGTTTAATTTATCTTTTAATAAATTATTATTTGTTAATTAATTTTTATTTAATAAGTTTACTTGTGATTACAACTTCGTTTTCTAAATTTCTAAAACTTTGTTCAAAATCGATGTCAAGGTCACTTGTTTATAGTTTTTTAAACCCATCCTTTGTAAAACCTACATTTTTTCATTTGACAGTATTCAATCACTCAATGTCTTACAGACTGAAATTTGTTCACTCAACATTGGTTTTGTTTTGTTTTTCTTTTTCTTTTTCATAAAAAAAAGCCTTCTATTAATAGCAGAGGGACTAGAAAGACATATAAGCTCAGTAGATGACCAAAAATTCAGTCTTACTCTAAGTCACATGGAGTATAGAGATGGTATAAATATTATTTATTATTGGATCACTTTGAGTCAATGTCTATGCAGAGTATGGACAACAGGAATTGTCTTTTTAAATCACTCCTGCTTTCCTTGTCGACTGTTCCCTTCCTTGATTTCCACCTCTCCATCCTGGCTTCATTTTGATACCACTGCTCTCTTTGCTAGAAAATCCATTTTAGCTGAGAATATTCACTCTTTCCTAGCAGTCTACCTATAAGATAAACAAGCCTCTTCCACATTTAATACTGGATCTCTGATAGTGCAGTCTTCATCACAGAGCTGAAGATATATAAGGGAAAAACAAGATATAAATCACAAATCCAGTTCTTTAAAGTTTGTTTTTGTGGTATACCTGGGTGGCTCAGTGGGTTAAAGCCTCTGCCTTCAGTCAGGTCGTGGTCTCAGGGTCCTGGGATCGAGCCCCACATGGGGCTCTCTGGTCAGCAGGGAGCCTGCTTCCCCCCTCTCTCTGCCTGCTGCTTTGTCTACTTGTGATCTTTCTCTCTCTATCAAATAAATAAATAAAATCTTAAAAAAAAAAGTTAAAAAAAATTCGTTTTTGTATAATACTTTTACTTATTTATTTATTTATTTTTTGCTTCTGTAAAAGCTTCTGAAACTTCCATACGGAAGTTATTTGATTAAAAAAAAAAAATAAGACCCTGAAGCTGTGTTTCTATTACATTCATTTTCCCATGTAAGCACAACTCACAGTTGTATGACTGAATTATTGTATGACTGAATATTATACTTGAAAAGGTCTTTATATAATGTGGTATTGCATTACCAACCAATGGCTATTATCCACAATTATACTTAGCAATTTGTCATGGAGAGAGTAGTAATGTTATTTCCATTGAGAAAAATTCAGTATTTTGAGAAAATTATTAATACCTTATAGTCTGACATTTTCTCAAAATGTATTATGAATATTATATTTTAAAAAGCTTTCAGAAAAAAAAATTTAAAAAAATTTTAAAAAAAGCTTTCAGAAGCTAACAGGTTATCAAAACACCAAATAATTATATGAATTTAAATTTAATTACAGAATTAAACATACTTCTTTACACTATGACATGTTCCCTTCATTTGCTGGATATTCCAGAGAATCTAAAGATTGGTAAGACATAGTTCTCAATCTCAGGAATCCTCAAATTTAGTGAATGAAATAAAAGGTACATAAATAAATATAACCCAGAGAAGAAAGAGCTAAATCATTGGATTGAGAAACAACATGTTGGGAACACAATAGTCATAAGTTAAATTCCATTTATGAGCGACAAAGGGAGATTAAAGGAGGCTTTATGGCCAATGTAAACTTTGAACAACATAACTTTGAACTACTTTATGTTTTGTTCTTTATTATGTTCAATTAGCCAACATACAGTACATCAATAATTTTTGATGTAGTGTTCAATGATTCATTAGTTGTGTATAACACCCAGTGTTCATCATATCATGTGCCCTTAAATTACTGATAGAAATGAGGAGTTAGTCCACATAAAGGGAAAAGTGTAAAAACATTCTTTTTTTTTTTTTTTTTTTTAAAGATTTTATTTATTTATCAGAGAGAGAGAGGGGGAGAGAGTGAGCACAGGCAGACAGAATGGCAGGCAGAGGCAGAGGGAGAAGCAGGCTCCCTGCTGAGCAAGGAGCCCGATGTGGGACTCGATCCCAGGACGCTGGGATCATGACCTGAGCCGAAGGCAGCTGCTTAACCAACTGAGCCACCCAGGCGTCCCAGTGTAAGAACATTCTTGAGACAGAAAAGTCAATGGTAGAATTGGAAAGCAGTGACTATAGTCTTCTTAGAGGGTAAGAAAGGAAATATAGGTTGAGATTAGATCACAGGAAGATATGAATATCATGCCTAGGATTAGTGATTTTTTTTTCCTGTAGTTATTGGGGATCCGTTACAGTTTTGTAGCACATAGTCCCTGACTTTGCTAAGAAAATCTCTCTAGAAGTTGTGCAGAGGAGAAGCAGGATGATTATTGTACACTACCATCATAGCCTACAAGAGGGTTAATAAATAAAAATCAGCAGTGGGAATAGAGAGATTTTGAAACACTTGTAAACGGAAATAATTTCAGTTTAGGAAAGATGGTTGATCTTGTAATTCCATGTAAACTAGTGTTAGGTAGATATGGAAATAAGATTCTAAGAGTAAATTCTTAAAACATCATCTTTACTAATAAAATCACATTGCTCTGAAACTAAACCACTGTGAGCAGAAAAGGGACTTCCTGTTAGTCACTCTAAGAATTCCATTGCTTTTCATTATGCATCCTTACATGAAAGTAATTAAACAACTTTCTTGCTCTACCTTCATTTCCATTTATATTTTTAATTTCAAATCATAAGAAACAAAGAAAGATGTTTTTGATACTCAAAAATGTAATGGAGTAAACTGTGTCTGTTTACTAAAATACTGTGTCACTTACCCAAAGTGTTGTCTCATCAAGGAATTTAATATAAACATAAACATTTTTTACTTCAACCAACCATAATTGTTAAGTTGGGTTCTGGGCCAAGACAAAGGTACATAGGTTAATGGGTATATAGGTTAAAAGAATAGTAACTTCAAGGAAACTTTCGACTCTATGACCATGCAAATGAATTCCAAGGGGCTGAGAGCCAAATTCTTTTTTCTCTCCATTCAAAATTTAATGTTCTCTTATTGCCTGTTTTTAAAATTATTAATTTTAGTTAAATAATAAAATGGATATATAAAGCAAGGTAATGGGCACACTGCTATTATCGTGATTCCACTTGAAGAAAATAATCAGATTCCAAAATTCTGATTCCCAGATTTCATGGCAAAGTATTCAATTACAGATAGGAACTTAACTGCCTAGAACTGTAGAAGTAGCAATTGACTATTCATTAATAGTATCATCAGATCTCTGAGAATCTTCTTGTCAGCTATGGTTAAGAAGAGTTCTTTTTGGTTGAAAGATTTTAAATGGACATTTTGGAGATTCATAGGCATTCCCATTTGTGCAGTCTGTAAATGAATTGTTTCGATTCTACTTATATTTGAAACACCATCAATTTTATTTAGCCTATTAAATGGATTCCAATACATGGATCACTCACATTTTTCCTCTCTAAATTTGTTCACATTCTTTTTCGGTCTTTAATATTTGAATGATCTTTTATAAACAATTTTAATGTTTGTACATCTTGAGCCTCAGTTTACCCAACTATAAAATGAGAATCCAAATGCCCATCTTGCTGGATATTTGAGAATCCAAATGCCCATCTTGCTGGATATTTGATTGGATATAATGAGATGATATGAGTAAAGCATGGACATTTAAGAAAAGTACTAGTTATTCTTTGTGACATTTCCAGTTCTCTTTATCAATACGTTAGATCACATTTCCAAAGGAGTTTCTATTTCACAGTGTATTTATAACTAAATTTTTGGTTTAACTGCTTTAAATCTCTGCTGGCATGAATTGCTAATTTTCTAAGAATTGAATTAAGGCAAGGTAGTCTTTTTTTTTTTTTAAGATTTTATTTATTCATCTGTCAGAGAGAGAGAGAGAGAGAGCTAATGAGCACAGGCAGACAGAGTGGCAGGAGAGGCAGAGGGAGAAGCAGGCTCCCTGCTGAGCAAGGAGCACATTGTGGGACTGGATCTTAGGACGCCAGGATCATGACCTGAGCCGAAGGCAGCTACTTAACCAACTGAGCCACCCAGGCGTCCCGCAAGGTAGTCTTAAAATAAAATTAAATTGTTGTTTCTTGGGACACCTGGGTGGCTCAGTTGGTTAAGCAGCTGCCTTCGGCTCAGGTCATGATCCCAGCATCCTGGGATTGAGTCCCACATCGGGCTCCTTGCTCGGTGGGGAGCCTGCTTCTCCCTCTGCCTCTGCCTGCCTCTCTGTCTGCCTGTGCTCACTCTTTCTCCCTCTCTCTCTGACAAATAAATAAATAAAATCTTAAAAAAAAAATTGTTGTTTCTTTTTTTTTATTCCCAGGAAAAAGTAAATGCTCTCTTAAGTCCTACGTTTTTCTTTTATGCTTTCCTCCCTATAAATTTCGTACTGGTGATGTTTGCCCAGTAGCAGAAGCAGATAATATAATGAAGAAACAGCTAAAGACTAGGAATAGAAAACTGGGAAGTGTCATTTCTTAAAAATAGTTTTTATTAGTTTCTCAATGCTTAAGTTTGCATAAATTAATATATTCTGCTAGTTGCATTGTCCCTAGTTTACCTGATAAAGTGATATACAGACTCATTCATTATCCTCTCTAAAGAGCACATGGCTTCTTGATGTCTTTGAAAATACCCCATTACTCAGGTGATGCACAAATTCAAAGTATCTTTCTAATTGATGCATATTAATGAGACTTTTTAAACGATTTTATTTATTTATCTGAGAAAGAGATACACAGCGAGAGAGAATACAAGTAGGGGGAGTGGGAGAAGTAGAAGCAGGCTTCCCGCAGAGCAAGGAGCCCCATGTGGGGCTCTATCCCAGGACCCTGGGATCATGACCTGAGCCGAAGGCAGACACATAAGGACTGAGCCACCCAGGCCTCAAGACTTCTTTTTTTTTTTTTCCCCAAGAAAAATATCTTAGCAGAAGAAATTTTTCTGACAAAACACAGGTTCATTCCATTTCTTTTCTTAGTGTCCCTCTTTTAAGAACATGATATTTGAACAGTGAAATAAGAAATAAAAACAGTTAATACAATTAAGTTTTGCCACATAGAAAAATAATTCATTGATTAATTTTTAGAATGTGTTTTGGTATATTCTTATAATGAAATAGCCAATCATATAGATAAATGTCTGATCTAGGTAAAGAGAAATGTACAGAGTAGAGGGACCTTATTCTTTTAGTCAGTGATCTAATAAGGAAAAAGAATTAACCAAAATAATTTTCAAAAGGCTATTGTGAAACAGATAAGGAGATCCAATCTTCCAAAGATTATATGACCACACTGCCTTAAAAAATTGGTCCCTGTGTGAGGCAGTAAGCATTTAGTGGAGTCTGCGTCATGAAGTGTAGAAGTCATCCTTTTATCCCATGGATATAGACAAAGAGATGAGAGCTATGAATTCAGCAACCACATGAGACCAGGTCAACACAGAAAGAAACATTTTTATCTAAAAAAAGAAATCTTTCTCCAACAGGTCCTTTAAACTACTTTCTGATGACCTATAAGGAGTCACTTGATAAATTACATATACTTAGACATGGCAAATTTCTATCAGTTTAAAATAAAATCATGTTTTCTATGCATAAAATATTTTTTACTTAGCAAAAGATTTTATTGAGTATAAGTCCTCATTTATAATGCAATTTTAACTTGTTCTATATAAATTATTTGTATTCTAGCACCTCTAAAATTACAATACATTTCTTTTAAGGAACTCTTAGATTTTGTTTTCTGACTTGTTTTACATGAAAATATAAAATAAATTTTTCAGTTAAATTTCATTTAATAGGTTACAAAATGGTGAACTTGATAAGAGTAAGTGTTTTAAGAGTAATCACTTATGGTGGTTTTTAGGTAAAATGATCTTTATCATTTGGGAATTCGTATTTATGGGAACATTAAAAATTGGAGCATATTTAGCAGAAATGCAATAAAAATAAAATGAGAGAAGATTGTATCTTCTAGGAAAATCTGAACAAATGATTTAGAGCTAGAACAATAATTCAACCCTTTGGATATAACACAGTGATGAGAATGATGGAACCTCTCGTTCACCTTTGGTAGAATTAGAAATGATATAGACTAAAGAGAAGAAAGACCATACAAAGAGGGAGGATGAGAATCATCCCTGATTATATTCAGTTAAGGATGAGATAGTCATCTCAATCAAGGACTACTTCTCTGTCACGAGGATTTCACCTAAATTATAAGTTTCCGTGCTTTTTAAGAGGGGTTTAATTTATCACCTACCTAGATATTTTTTTTTAATTTTTTATTTTTTATAAACATATATTTTTATCCCCAAGGGTACAGGTCTGTGAATTACCAGGTTTACACACTTCACAGCACTCACCAAAGCACATACCCTCCCCAATGTCCATAATCCCACCCTGTTCTCCCAAACCCCCTCCCCCCAGCAACCCTCAGTTTGTTTTGTGAGATTAAGAGTCACTTATGGTTTGTCTCCCTCCCAATCCCATCTTGTTTCATTGATTCTTCTCCTACCCACTTAAGCCCCCATGTTGCATCACCACTTCCTCATATCAGGGAGATCATATGATAGTTGTCTTTCTCTGCTTGACTTATTTCACTAAGCATGATACGCTCTAGTTCCATCCATGTTGTCGCAAATGGCAAGATTTCATTTCTTTTGATGGGTGCATAGTATTCCATTGTGTATATATACCACATCTTCTTGATCCATTCATCTGTTGATGGACATCTAGGTTCTTTCCATAGTTTGGCTATTGTGGACATTGCTGCTATAAACATTCGGGTGCATGTGCCCCTTTGGATCACTACATTTGTATCTTTAGGGTAAATACCCAATAGTGCAATTGCTGGGTCATAGGGCAGTTCTATTTTCAACATTTTGAGGAACCTCCATGCTGTTTTCCAGAGTGGCTGCACCAGCTTGCATTCCCACCAACAGTGTAGGAGGGTTCCCCTTTCTCCGCATCCTCACCAGCATCTGTCATTTCCTGACTTGATTTTAGCCATTCTGATTGGTGTGAGGCCTACCTAGATATTTTAAGACATTGGTCAAACACCTCCTCCCACCCCCATTTAAGAAACAGTAAACCTGGGAAACAGATTTTTCTGTGCTCTCAGCACCCCTCCAGACAAGTGCACTCTGGAAAACCTGACCCACCATCTCACCTAGGAGGCTTTGCTGGGCTCCCTATGGAGCCTCCAGGTGTTTATGGGTTTCCAACAGCCCCAGCACCTCTTTGCTCAGATCATCCCACTTGTCACTTTACTGACTCTTCTTTTTCCTGCTCAAGCTTCCTGAGTTGAAGACAAAAGAAAACAACAACAACAACAAAACAAACAAACAAAAAAAAAACCAAGTTTTTTGAAAATGACGGTTTTCACGGGAAGTTTCCCTTTGTAAGCATCTAATCCTGGAACTGGCTGGAGAAGAAGAGAATGAGCAGTGTTCTGGAATCTTTGGGGAGAAATTTTTTTCTTTGCTTTCAGAACCATAGATAAAACACCAAGTCCATAAGAAGAATTACTATCATTTACTGCAACTTTCATCATAAGTACCAGAAGCCTATTTCCAAATATGGACTTTGCCAACCTACTACATTTGTGATATTGAGCAAATTAATAAACATTCTGAGCCTCAGTTTCTACTCTGTAAAGTGGGGATAATATCCACCTGAAAGGTGGTTAGGAAAATGAATTTGCCCTGCTTTTTGGTGAGTTCTTAATAAATTGAAACTATTTATTTATGATTAGAGTAGGACGAGAGGACCGATTTCCCACTAGGATGAAGGAATTTGTGATATAGATAATAGTGGAACCTTTAAAAAAGCCAGTTTACTACTAGAATTCCTCAGAAAAGGCAAGGGGAAAAGAAAGAAAATGAAGAGAAAAAAAGAGCATTAACATACAGTATATAAAATACATTCCTTAATCAGCCATCCATATTTATTAGATTTTTAAAAAGCATCCATTGCCTTAAAAGGTTTTTGAGAGCTGCGCTATTTTTAATAAAGTCTCATGTGAAGCACCAAATAAGCTCTTAAAAAGCCTGGAAGTGCAATTCCATTCAATTTCTATCAATAGGAATTGCCCAGGTGTAATGTGCTTCACGCAGCGTACATCCGGGGAATGAGCCCACTGCATTCTTCGCTGGTGGAGGCTTTGCGGCGCCCTTCCTGGGGAGCCATTCCCAAAGTGTTGGAAAAGATCAGAAAGCAAATATGGAAATCGCTAGCATCTTTTGATTTTAAAATGCACCTTGTTGTGCGTTTACCTGGTTGACATATGAATGAAGAAGGCTCAAACAAAGCATAGAGTCTCACCGAGTAAGGTTTCATAAAAAGTACTATTTTCTTCCTGAATGTAACACAAACAGCTAAGCTGTTACTAGCTGTTTTTCTCTCTTTTATGATTTTAGGAGAGGAAATAGGTTAATTCTCGTAAGCGGACCGATTTTTAAAATACAGCATGTTTTGGCTATATATTTATACAAACATGTGGTTTCTATTATTCATTGCAAATTTGTTCTTACCGTATTTAAAAATGCCTACCTTGTCTTTTTGACAGACAGGTTGCTAGTGTGTGCTTAATATAAGGGAAATGTTTTATAATTAAGTGTATATGTATCTTACATTACATATATACTCAAACCTAAATTTAACCTAAATGAATTTTCAAAAAGTTGTAAAATACTGTGTTCAGATTCTGTTCTCTCCAATGGATTAATCTGAAAAACAACTGGGACTCAATTTAGAATTTTCTGGCAGCGAGCAAGAGAAATGTCAAACTCACAGTTTTACTTTATTGAAGGCCCTCTTAGGAGTGCAGTGGAAAGAACTGTGTGTGCCTGGTAGCCAGAGAGCAGTGGGAGGTAATATTTAGTTTATTAATGTGTCTTTGATTTTTTTCATAGTGTTGATGCCTAGTATTAAAAACCAGGACCTTGATCCAATTTTCCCCTCGCCCTCCTTCTAATGGAAAAGAGCTATGAAAAACAGATAAAGTTAACAAGATGTTGCATAAAATCAAAGTGCATTTCAGTAATCCCAAGATATTCAATACATTCCATTTGCTTGTGCATTGGAATGGCTCAGTGAATTATGTTCCACTTGTAAATATTGAATTTTAATATCCAAGTGCCAACAGTGCACCACATTCTATATGTATTAGATAACATTCTTGTCCTCTGGAAGCTTAAGTTTTTTAAAAACAAAACTAATAGTTTATTTTCTTAGTATTTTCCTTATTTTGTGTTTTATTAAAATGGCAAGAGATTATTAGCTGTCCTTTGGATCTGAGTTGCTTTTTATCCATTATGTTGAGTTGGACTAGATTTTTGAGAAATCTGCATAAGGGTAAAAGGTGAATCTTGGAATCAAGAAAATTATATTGCTAAATCAGAGATAAATTCTGATTTTTTTTAAAAGATCTTATTTATTTACTTGACAGATGGGAGAGAGAGATCCCAAGTAGACAGACATGCAGGCAGGGGTGGGGGAGGGCAGGGAAGCAGACTCCCCGCCGAGCAGAGAGTCTGATGTGGTGCTCGATTCCAAGACCCTGAGATCATGACCTGAGCCGAAGGCAGAGGGTCCACCCACTGAGCCGCCTAGGTACCCCTAAATTCTGATACTTTAGTAGTTAATGAACTGTTGCTAATAATTTAGACAGTTGTTACAAAAGATAATTATAGTTGCTATTTTGCTGTGGTTCTATCAGTAAACTCAAGAAGCAGCCACCAAAAGCATGTAAGTCTTGTTGATACACTAACTGGATTATAAAATATTAATTGTATTATTTAGTGCTTTACTAGGAATATTTTAGTGGGATGAAGTGAAGGTAAGTAAATGTCCTGGAGTATGTCTGAAACTTCATTTTCATCTATTCAGATACTAGCTACCTCGTCTTCCATATGGTACCACCAAATTATAAATCACTAGTTCTAAAGGGAAATCTTTGTGAAAGCCATATGGCCGAAATTACTTAAATGGCAACAAAGTTCTCTTGATTCTCAGGTTATTGGTGATCAAAAAATAAATTTTGGGTTGTTTTTGGTATATGTTGTAGATTAATGTTTGTGGATTTTTATTCCTTTGTTGATTAAGAAAAAACTTGTTTTTTAAAGATCTCATTTATTTATTTCACAGAGCGAGGCAGACTCCCTGCTGAGCAGGGAGCCTGATATGGGGCTCAATCCCAGGATCCTGGGATCACAACCTGAGCCAAAGGCAGACATTTAACCAACTGAGCCAGCCTGGCACCCAAAACATTTTAATTTAAAAAAAATATTATTTGTGAAATACTCTCTTTAGAACTGCTCTTCATTCCATCTACGTTCCTCATGCCAGGGCTCAAGTTCCAATCCTCATTCCACATTATTTCTCTCCTATCATCCGCCGAAATTTGGAGAAGTTTTGTTCTTGGCTTACCTAATTAGGCTGCCATGATAAAATATGAGTCTGTACTCAATTCACAAAATAGATGAGGAAATAGTCAAACTCATTTTGCTGACTTCCTTATGTTTTTGCTTTGGTTTTGCCTGAAATACCTTTGATGACGCAATAATACTTAATAGAGATGATCGTTGCTCACCTTCCCATGACACTTGTGATGACGGATCTGCTGCCAAGACTCTTCTGAGAAGCAGTGCCACATTTTATACTATGCTTGGTCAAAATAGTGTAACAAGAATGGCAAGAGGTTGAGTTGAGGCCGCAGGAAGTCAAGATCCATTTGCAAGTTTAAATTATGAGAAAATAGAAGCAGTGACTAAGTCGAGCGGTTGTTCTTCAGACAAAAATGAAATAGAAATGTGGATTCCCTGAAAGAGAGGGAATGAGAGAGACAGTGTGAACATGGCTTTGCAGTAGTACGGGGACTGTAGTTGCTTTCTTTCAGATGACTGATGTGTTCAGATTCCAGTAGGTGTGTCTTTTTCTTGAATTCCTTTTTAGTTGAGGTAATTTGTGTCATTATTCCCTACAATTGAGAAGAGTCTTAACAAGACAATAAAAAACTGAGTATTAATATGTGAAGTTTAATTGGGAAATCATAGAGCCATAGATATCATCTTATACAACTTAAACACATAAGAGATAGGGATTTAGAAAACATTAAAAATGTGCTCAAAATGGCATCATAGAGAGTATATCAGGGGCACCTAGGTGGCTCAGTGGGTTAAAGCCTTTGCCTTCAGCTCAAGTCACTATCTCAGGAACCTGGAATCGAGCCCCGCATTAGGCTCTCTGCTCAGCGGGGAGACTGTTTCCTCCTCTCTCTCTCTCTATCTGCCTCTCTGCCTACTTGTGATCTCTGTCTGTCAAATAAATAAATAAAATCTTTTTTTTAAAGAGCATATCAAAGTGTTTATAGGTGGCCTGCCCTTTATGAAATATTTCAATGAATTTTACCCATATTCTTTAGGGTAGGAATCCGCATGTGATTTTACAGATGAAGAAATTTGCCAAAGATCATAGGGCTGATACGTCTTTTTCTACCAAGTAAAAGCTTTTTGTAAAAAATCATTGAGAGACATGGTGACTATTGAATTCTCTGTTACTATACCTTGCCATCCTTCTAAAACTAACCTAGTAGATTTTAAGTAGTTTTAAAAAATAACACCATGCACTTCTAAAAAACAATTCTATTTTTTACATTTAGGCAAAGATTTACTTAAAAATTCTCATAATAATTTAGTTTGGATGGATATGAGACTAATGATGATGATGGTGGTGATGGTGGTCCTGTGGCAGCAGTGGCAGAGATGGTGAATGCCTAAATGCCTAGTAGACATCTCAAAACAAATGTTCCTCACGTACCTCACTTGGCATTTCTGAAATAGAAATCATCTTGCATCCCAAATATGCACTTTGCCAATAATTCCCAAATTCAGAAGCAGTCTTGTTTTTGCTTTCTCTGTTTAACTCATATCCAACATCAAAAGAGTCCTTTACACAATCTCTCTTGAAGTGTCTAGGACCAGCCATCCATGTCCATGCCTACATGCACTGCCTCTGTTTAGACTGTGAGGATCTCTCTGAATGTCTGAGTGAACTTGCTAACCAGCCTTCTTGAATCCAGCCTCTTCATCGCTGGGAAGGGTGCTTATAAACCTTTTTTGCCCTAGGACAAGTGAGCTATCTCAAGTGAAATTTGAAAATTTTATTCTCCTGCTGAAAATGGATCAGTGGTTTAAAATCCACAGTTCTTAACGTGAATTATTAGTTTTCATCTGACTTTTTCATTCAACTCCGTCTTCATTCCAGCCCTAGCAAACCGTACTATACTCTCTCAGAACCCATTGGAATACTCAGTTACCACCTATATTACTATTACCACTACTCCTAATAACTACTGCTGCTGTTACCATTATTACTACTACCTACTACTATATAGCTACTATCATTATGTTAATTGATATCAGAAAAAGAAAACAAATTAATACAGTTTTATTCTCTCTTGAAAAGAGTTCAGAAGTAGGGTCTTTAGTGGCTCCTAAAATGAACTATGGAATAAAAGATTCATAGTCCCTTTTTCTTAAATCTCTACCATCCATCTCATGGTCTAAAGTTACTCCTTAATTTTCAGCCATCATGTCCGTATTCCAACTGGCAGGAAGAAACTAAATTTTCCAATAGTTTCCCACTGGTCATAACTTATCTATATTATCACTTCTGGATATGTAGACTGGAAAACAATTTTAATTTCAGAAGGTTAAGTCCCCAAGTGGAAATTATGCATTCTTTTACCGAAGTAGAGGTAGAACAAAGGTTGATAAAATAGCTAGAAATCTCTCCTCCATGCCCATCACATACTGAATACTTATTCTAAAATTGATACCTTAATACATATTTTATAGTTACTATTCATTTACTCCTCAAAATATCTTTCAAAGGGATGATGTGATTATAGTCATCTTACAGATAAGGAAACTGAGTCTCAAAAGATTATATAACTCACTCTATGTTATACTAGTAGTTACCAAATGTGGAATTTAAACTCAGATTTGACCTCAGATTCAATGTTCTTTCCATACATCAGGTTTTCTCCTCATTGATTATTAAATTCTAAGCTCTGTTCTGGACACTGGTGATACAGAAATGAAGTTGCGTTCAAAGATAAAAAAGCTCTTAGAGAGCTAAGGTGTAAAAGTGTAAAGTGAAAAGGCTCATTTACAGAGTTGGGTAAGTAGGTAGGAGTCAGAAAAGGATTCATGGAATGTATGAAGATTGAAGAATGTATGAAGATGTTTTCTCTGCCTAGAAAGTACTTTCTTTCCTGTTTGCACAAGTAGAACCATCTTTGCCCAGCCAACTCCTGCTCATGTGTCAACTTTCAGCTCTGACATCAGTGAGTCTGGTTTAGGGATACCTACCATGAGTTTTCTGAGGCTCTATGCACATCTCCATTGCAGTATTTACCTAAACAGGTTTTAATTCTTTTAATACAAGAGTTACCTCCCAGTATATTGAGGTCAAGGACTTTTTTTTATATCATTAGCACCTAAGACAGTGTCTCACACATGGAAATAAAGCTTTTCCAATGTGAAAGACCTTTTAGATATGAGTCGTCACATACCAGTTTATACATATAGATGGCCAAAAACATTTGGTTGTACTCCAATGAAATGAAATATGTATCATCATTAGTATATATATATTTTTTTTAAACTTCTTTTTTTTATTAAATTGGTTTATTTATTTTCAGAAAAACAGTATTCATTATTTTTTCACCACACCCAGTGCTCCATGCAATCCATGCCCTCTATAATACCCACCACCTGGTACCCCAACCTCCCACCCCTCCACCACTTCAAACCCCTCAGATTGTTTTTCAGAGTCCATAGTCTCTCATGATTCACCTCCCCTTCCAATTTACCCTAACTCCCTTCTCCTCTCTAACACCCCTTGTCCTCCATGATATTTGTTATGCTCCACAAATAAGTGAAACCATATGATAATTGACTCTCTCTGCTTGACTTATTTCACTCAGCATAATCTCTTCCAGTCCCGTCCATGTTGCTACAAAAGTTGGGTATTCATCTTTTCCGATGGAGGCATAATACTCCATAGTGTATATGGACCACATATTCCTTATCCATTCGTCCATTGAAGGACATCTTGGTTCTTTCCATAATTTAGCGACCGTGGCCATTGCTGTTATAAACATTGGGGTACAGACGGCCCTTCTTTTCATGACATCTGTATCTTTGGGGTAAATACCCAGGAGTGCAATTGCAGGGTCATAGGGAAGTTCTATTTTTAATTTCTTGAGGAATCTCCAAAGAGGCTGCACCAACTTGCATTCCCACCAACAGTGGAAGAGGGTTCCCCTTTCTCCACATCCTCTCCTGTTTTGTTTCCTGTTTTGTTAATTTTGGCCATTCTAACTGGTGTAAGGTGGTATCTCAATGTGGTTTTAATTTGAATCTCCCTGAGGGCTAGTGATGATGAACATTTTTTCATGTGTCTGATAGCCATTTGTATGTCTTGGTTGGAGAAGTGTCTGTTCATATCTTCTGCCCATTTTTTTATATGTTTGCCTGTTTCATGTGTGTTGAGTTTGAGTTCATTATAGATCCTGGATATCAACCTTTTGTCTGTACTGTCATTTGCAAATATCTTCTCCCATTCCATGGGTTGGCTCTTTGTTTTTTTGACTGTTTCCTTTGCTGTGCAGAAGCTTTTGATTTTGATGAAGTACCAAAAGTTTATTTTTGCTTTTGTTTCCTTTGCCTTTGGAGACATATCTTGAAAGAAGTTGCTGTGGCTGATATCGAAGAGATTACTGCCTATGTTCTCCTCTAGGCGTCTGATGGATTCCTGTCTCACGTTGAGGTCTTTTATCCATTTGGAGTTTATCTTTGTGTACGGTGTAAGAGAATGATCAAGTTTCATTCTTCTGCATATAGTTGCCCAGTTTTCCCAGCACCATTTATTGAAGAGACTGTCTTCTTTCTTTAAGTTTTCTTTAAAATTTATGGAGAATTTAATTGTTCTTCAGATTAAATATAGGCCTGGAATAAGCTTTAAATGGGTGGCTCAACTAAACCATATTTATTCTTGATAAATGATATTTATAATTTCTTATAAGCTTTAATTATTACTTATACCAATAGATAAACATTTTTACCTCAATGATTAATTTTTATTTTTTTTAGAAGACAGAGTATAGATTAAAATAGCAATGTTATAGAGCATGTAAAAAAGGGGTGTAACTGAAATTATTCACTCTCTTCACTCTTGTGTGTATGTATGTGTGTGTTGTTTCTTTACTTCTAAAATATTTGCTTGTACTTTGGCTGCATATGTTTGCAGTTTGGGCCATTACCCGTGCACTTGCAATTGTTGGTGTTAATGCTGGTATCTCCAAAATTGTGGGCCATATTGAGAAAAGTTATTGCAAATACAGCAAATTGTATTCAGTGTTTGGATACATCTTGACGTTTTAGATACCTTATTGAAAAAGAAGCAGTTCTTGGACAAACTTAATTTCCTAATAAGCTTTTTCTTGTATCTCTTGAACTTCTATATTTTGATGTTAGAAAGTGTAATGTTGCCCATTACAGATCTAAGATACTTGAGGGAATTAAGGGAGCTTTTCTTTTCCTTTTTTTTCCCTTTGTTTCTTTGTTTTATTTCCTTCCTCCCTTCTTCCCTCCATCTTTTCCTTCTTTCCTTCCTTTCTTTTGTTTAAGCAGACAGGGCTACTACCATTAAGACAGCTTTCCAAAATCAAGCACTAATGATGAAATAAATTGAGAGTACATTTCTAGTGCAATATATGAGTTATCTGTATTTCAACTAATAATATTTTTAATTAACAATGTGCCTTGATTAAAAAGTACTTTATGGGGCATCTGGGTGCCTCAGTCAGTTGGGTGGCTACCTTTGGTGCAGGTCATGATTCCAGGGTACTGGGCTCGAGCCCATGTTGAGCTCCCTGCTTAGTGGAGAGCCAGCTTCTCCCTCTCCTTCTGCCCCTCTGCCTCCCCATGCTTGTGCTTGCACTCTCTCAAGTAAATAAAATCTTTAAAAAAAAAAAAAAGTACTGTTATAATTCCAGATAGTCTCAACAACAATTTCTCAAAATGAATTGTTCTCTTTACAGATGAAGACACTAAAGCTCTGAGAGAATATATTTTTTACTTGGATTTTCAAAATTGCGAAATAACCATTAAAAATGAGTTTTTAGACAAAAAAAAAAAAAAAAAAGTCCAGGGCGCTTTCTAGCCAACAAAGGAAAATGCATCTTGATCACATTTTAAGTTCAATACCTATCTCACCCCATCAGCTTTTTTTTACTTGGATTTTCAAAATTGTGGAATAACCATTAAAAAAATGAGTTTTTATCAATTTTATTAATTCTTTCAAAGAACCAGCTCCTAGTTTCGTTGATTTGTTCTATTGTTTTTTTGGTTTCTATTTCATTGATTTCTGCTCTGATCTTTATGATTTCTCTTCTCCTGCTGGGCTTAGGGTTTCTTTCTTGTTCTTTCTCCAGCTCCTTTAGGTGTAGGGTTAGGTTGTGTACCTGAGACCTTTCTTGTTTCTTGAGAAAGGCTTGTACCGCTATATATTTTCCTCTCAGGACTGCCTTTGTTGTGTCCCACAGATTTTGAACCGTTGTATTTTCATTATCATTTGTTTCCATGATTTTTTTCAATTCTTCTTTAATTTCCCGGTTGACCCATTCATTCTTTAGAAGGATACTGTTTAGTCTCCATGTATTTGGGTTCTTTCCAAACTTCCTTTTGTGGTTGAGTTCTAGCTTTAGAGCATTGTGGTCTGAAAATATGCAGGGAATGATCCCAATCTTTTGATACCGGTTGAGTCCTGATTTAGGACCCAGGATGTGATCTATTCTGGAGAATGTTCCATGTGCACTAGAGAAGAATGTGTATTCTGTTGCTTTGGGATGAAATATTCTGAATATATCTGTGATGTCCATCTGGTCCAGTGTGTCGTTTAAGGCCTTTATTTCCTTGCTGATCTTTTGCTTGGATGACCTGTCCATTTCAGTGAGGGGAGTGTTAAAGTCCCCTACTATTATTGTATTATTGTTGATGTGTTTCTTTGATTTTGTTATTAATTGGTTTATATAGTTGGCTGCTCCCACATTGGGGGCATAGATATTGATAAAACCCTGGCCCGACTTATCAAAAAGAAAAGAGAAAGGACCCAAATAAATAAAATCATGAATGAAAGAGGAGAGATCACAACTAACACCAAAGAAATACAAACTATTATAAGAACACACTATGAGCAACTCTACGGCAATAAATTTGACAATCTGGAAGAAATGGATGCATTCCTAGAAACATATAAACTACCACAACTGAACCAGGAAGAAATAGAAAGCCTGAACAGACCCATAACCAGTAAGGAGATTGAAACAGTCATTAAAAATCTCCAAACAAACAAAAGCCCAGGGCCAGACGGCTTCCCGGGGGAATTCTACCAAACATTTAAAGAAGAACTAATTCCTATTCTCCTGAAACTGTTCCAAAAAATAGAAATGGAAGGAAAACTTCCAAACTCATTTTATGAGGCCAGCATCACCTTGATCCCAAAACCAGACAAGGATCCCACCAAAAAAGAGAGCTATAGACCGATATCCTTGATGAACACAGATGCGAAAATACTCAACAAAATACTAGCCAATAGGATTCAACAGTACATTAAAAAGATTATTCACCACGACCAAGTGGGATTTATTCCAGGGCTGCAAGGTTGGTTCAACATCCGCAAATCAGTCAATGTGATACAACACATCAATAAAAGAAAGAACAAGAACCATATGATACTCTCAATAGATGCTGAAAAAGCATTTGACAAAGTACAACATCCCTTCCTGATCAAAACTCTTCAAAGTGTAGGGATAGAGGGCACATACCTCAATATCATCAAAGCCATCTATGAAAAACCCACCGCAAATATCATTCTCAATGGAGAAAAACTGAAAGCTTTTCCGCTAAGGTCAGGAACACGGCAGGGATGTCCATTATCACCACTGCTATTCAACATCGTACTAGAGGTCCTAGCCTCAGCAATCAGACAACAAAAGGAAATTAAAGGCATCCAAATCGGCAAAGAAGAAGTCAAATTATCACTCTTCGCAGATGATATGATACTATATGTGGAAAACCCAAAAGACTCCACTCCAAAACTGCTAGAACTTATACAGGAATTCAGTAAAGTGTCAGGATATAAAATCAATGCACAGAAATCAGTTGCATTTCTCTACACCAACAGCAAGACAGAAGAAAGAGATATTAAGGAGTCAATCCCATTTACAATTGCATCCAAAACCATAAGATACCTAGGAATAAACCTAACCAAAGAGACACAGAATCTATACTCAGAAAACTATAAAGTACTCATGAAAGAAATTGAGGAAGACACAAAGAAATGGAAAAATGTTCCATGCTCCTGGATTGGAAGAATAAATATTGTGAAAATGTCTATGCTACCTAAAGCAATCTACACATTTAATGCAATTCCTATCAAAGTACCATCCATCTTTTTCAAAGAAATGGAACAAATAATGCTAAAATTTATATGGAACCAGAAAAGACCTCGAATAGCCAAAGGGATATTGAAAAAGAAAGCCAACGTTGGTGGCATCACAATTCCGGACTTCAAGCTCTATTACAAAGCTGTCATCATCAAGACAGCATGGTACTGGCACAAAAACAGACACATAGATCAATGGAACAGAATAGAGAGCCCAGAAATAGACCCTCAAATCTATGGTCAACTAATCTTCGACAAGGCAGGAAAGAATGTCCAATGGAAAAAAGACAGCCTTTTCAATAAATGGTGCTGGGAAAATTGGACAGCCACATGCAGAAAAATGAAATTGGACCATTTCCTTACACCACACACAAAAATAGACTCAAAATGGATGAAGGATCTCAATGTACGAAAGGAATCCATCAAAATCCTTGAGGAGAACACGGGCAGCAACCTCTTCGACCTCTGCCGCAGCAACATCTTCCTAGGAACAATGCAAAAGGCAAGGGAAGCAAGGGAAAAAATGAACTACTGGGATTTCATCAAGATCAAAAGCTTTTGCACAGCAAAGGAAACAGTTAACAAAATCAAAAGACAACTGACAGAATGGGAGAAGATATTTGCAAACGACATATCAGATAAAGGACTAGTGTCCAGAATCTATAAAGAACTTAGCAAACTCAACACCCAAAGAACAAATAATCCAATCAAGAAATGGGCAGAAGACATGAACAGACATTTCTGCAAAGAAGACATCCAGATGGCCAACAGACACATGAAAAAGTGCTCCATATCACTCGGCATCAGGGAAATACAAATCAAAACCACAATGAGATATCACCTCACACCAGTCAGAATGGCTAAAATCAACAAGTCAGGAAATGACAGATGCTGGCGAGGATGCGGAGAAAGGGGAACCCTCCTACACTGTTGGTGGGAATGCAAGCTGGTGCAGCCACTCTGGAAAACAGCATGGAGGTTCCTCAAAATGTTGAAAATAGAACTGCCCTATGACCCAGCAATTGCACTATTGGGTATTTACCCTAAAGATACAAATGTAGTGATCCAAAGGGGCACATGCACCCGAATGTTTATAGCAGCAATGTCCACAATAGCCAAACTATGGAAAGAACCTAGATGTCCATCAACAGATGAATGGATCAAGAAGATGTGGTATATATACACAATGGAATACTATGCAGCCATCAAAAGAAATGAAATCTTGCCATTTGCGACAACATGGATGGAACTAGAGCGTATCATGCTTAGCGAAATAAGTCAAGCAGAGAAAGACAACTATCATATGATCTCCCTGATATGAGGAAGTGGTGATGCAACATGGAGGCTTAAGTGGGTAGAAGAAGAATAAATGAAACAAGATGGGATTGGGAGGGAGACAAACCATAAGTGACTCTTAATCTCACGAAACAAACTGAGGGTTGCCGGGGGGAGGGGGTTTGGGAGAAGGGGGTGGGATTATGGACATTGGGGAGGGTATGTGATTTGGTGAGTGCTGTGAAGTGTGTAAACCTGGTGATTCACAGACCTGTACCCCTGGGGATAAAAATATATGTTTATAAAAAATAAAAAAAAAATTTAAAAAAAAAAATGAGTTTTTAGACAAAAAGAAGTCCAGGGCACTTTCTAGCCAACAAAGGAAAATGCATCTTGATCACATTTTAAGTTCAATACCTATCTCACCCCATCAGCTTAGCTCAGTGTTGTTAGCTTTGGGATGGGAGAATTTTGAGTGGTGTTGGATTAGAGAATTTAGCCTATGCATTACTTCACCAACATCACAATAGCCTTAGGAAGAGTTTATCATGTCAAGTTCCAGCATATTCACTTCCCTCCATAACCTTGCATATGTTCATCATGTACTTTCTCAACTACTTTGATAAATACATATTTTCTAAGCTGACTCTTTCTTCTATTTTCTTCTAATTTTCTGAGAACAGTGTAACACTTATCTGAGGTAAAGGTCATAAATGGAAAAGTATCATGTATTTGTGCCCTGAAAATGCCTAACCTAAAAATATAAGCATTTCTCTTCATCTTAATCCATCATCATGAACCTTTCTAATAAAACTGATAACATGCTGTCTGCCACTGCATGTGTCAGGCTACTTTTTCTGAATATGGTCATCCCAAAAGATCAGCAAACTACGCTATTGAGGTGGGAAGTGTAGGAAGTTCAAAAAGAATCAAATATGAAGAAAGTAACATTTGATCACTTTGTGAGTCACCAAACGTGGGTACATGTTTGTCTTACTATTCATTGTATTTGTCAGTATATATTTGTTAATTAAAGAAGGGAAGCATTTGACAGACATAAAACCATGAGGTAGGTGTAAGAATGGGGCCTTATGGGATGACAATACTAAAACGTAAGTCAAGCAGTCTTGAAAGAGGCTTGTAGGTGCCATCAATAACTCCCATATTTCATCTAGACACTTACCAATAACCCCAAGTGGGTTGTCTCCAACACTCAAGTATCATCAGTGAGTTTAACTGGAAGGTACTTGTATCCTAAAGGTCTGCACGTGGAAGTCCATTGGGAACTCAAGTTTATATGTTATTTTAACAAAGTTGTGTGTGTACATATATCCTTTGTGTGTGTTTCTGAAGATCAGTCTTCCATAGGGACAAATATTTTAGTAATAATAAAATGTTTATAAAAAATTAAAAATTAAAAAAAAATGTTAAGGTAAAATTAAATCTTTTCATATGGCACGAAGACCAAATAAAGGCTTGCTTTCTACTGATTACCTTCCTTCTAAGGGCCTACACAAGTCACTTCAAAAAAAAAAAGTGATTCTAGAAATCCAGAAGACAGACTTTAAATTTTGCTGTCATTGTTGTTGTTTTCTATGTTTATTTTTATATTGAATTTAAGATCTTTTTAAAAATTTCTAACCTCTATGGAAATCTTTTTTGATAATGTAGATATAGATTTTAAACTCTGTTATTAAATCAATCAAACCTATCTTATATTAATTTAAGAAGATATAATATATGACTGGCACCACTCCAGAAATATTTAATTAATGACTACTGTGCTCAAGAGAAATCTTTGTCAGAAATCACTGACTTAATATAAGCTTAAATGGTGAAGAGGGAAACCTTGCACAGAGAATGTTCCACTACAGGCTTTAAAGATTCTGTTTTCTCTGAGAAAACAGGTTGGGGAGGTCTAATCAATCCCAAAAAGTCCAAAAGTATAAACATAAGTGAAATCCTTCTTGGAAATGTTTTTTTTTCTGTTTTTGAAATAAAATCAGCAGAAGGAAATAAAATAAAAGGAAAGAAGTAATTCTAGGATGTATAGTAGAATACAAGGTAAAAACATACATTCTTACTCAGTCTTAATCAACTGTCACATAGAAAAAATAAAGAATAAATAAAGTACCCCAGGTACTCATGCATTTCAGTCTAACATTGATCAAGCTTCTCCTTTATTTTTTTTTCAACTTTATTGAGATGCAATTGACATATAATGTTCTGTAAGTTTAAGGTGCATGACGTGCTGATTTGCTGTGTTTATACATTGCAAAATGATTACCACATTAGAGTTAGTTAACACTTCCATCACTTCACATAATTATCATTCCTTTTTTTGTGATGAGAACGTTTAAGATTTCCTCCCTTAGCAACTGTCAAGTCTACAATACAGTGTCGTTAACCACAGTTATCCTATATAGCCCTAGAACTTACTTGGGTCATAACTAGAAGTTTACACCTTTTGGCCACCTTCATCCATTATATCTGCCCCTGGCAACCACTAATATTAATTGTTTGTTTCCATGAGTTTGTGGAGGGTTTTGTTTTGTTTTGTTTACATATAAGCAAGATAATGAAGTATTTTTCTTTGCCTGATTTACTTCACTTAACACAGTACTTTCAAGGTCCATCCCTGTTGCTGCAAATGGGAGAACATCCTTCTTTTTTTTAATGGCTGAATAAAATTCCACTGTATGTATGTACCACATCTTCTTTATCCACTCATTCATTGACAGACACTTAGATCGTGTTCATATCTTGGCTGTGGTGAGTAATGTTGCCATGAAAATGGTGGTATGGGTACCTCTTCTAGATTCCTTCAGATCTTTACCCAGAAATGGAAATGCTGGATCCTATGTTAACTCTTTTTTTAACCTTGTGGGGAACCCTCATACTGTTTTCCAGAGGGGCTGCACCAATTTACATTACCCCCCCACACCCACAGTGCACAAAGGTTTCCTTTTCTCCACATTGTTGCCAACACTTATCTCCTGTCTTTTCGATAATAGCCATTCTCACAGGTGTTAAGTGATAGCTCATGGTGGTTTTGATATACATTTCCCTGATGATTAGTGACATTGAGCACCTTTTTATGTACTGTTGGTCTTTTGTGTGTCTTCTTTGAAAAAATGTCTATATAGGTCCCCTGGGTTTTTTTTTTTTATCAGATTGTTTATTTATTTATTTATTATTTTTGCTGTTGAACTGCATGAGTTCCTTGTATGTTTTGCATATTAATCCTTTATCAGCTATGTGGTTTGAATATTTTCTCCTAGTCAGTGTGTTTCCTTTACATTTTATTGATTTTTTTTTTCCTCTGCAAAACCTGCTTCATTATTAAAGGTGGGCCCTGATGCCTCTCCTATCTCTGCAGAGAGACTCTCAAAGCAGATAGACTATTCCTCAGGAATTATGCAGTGACTGTGATTAAAGTCATAACTGTAAATTTTAAGTGTAATCCAGAGTGTAAAATCCATAAAAATCTAGGATTTTTATGATCTAAGTATGTTAGTAATCCTAATTCACAGCTAATTTTCAAGGGGGCACAACTAATGCCTAAAGTCTTTCTGTTTGGTTTTGTTTATTCTTGAATGTAACCAAAAGCTTTCAGTTGTATGACTAAACTACCTTGTGTATTTTAGATTCAAATAGTTCATTCCAACCAAAATTTAAAAGACAAGGAACTCTGAAATTGTATTCATCAATGGATCTTTAAAACAGCACTAATAATAACAATAATAATAAAGGCTTTTAAGAAGATTGCCCTGCCTAAAGTTTTTATAATAACAGATAAGAAGGGGCACCTGGATGGCTCAGTCTTAAGTGTCTGCCTTCTCTCTCATGCAGTTTGTCCCTCTCCTTCTGCCCTTCTTCTCCACTCATGCTCTTTCTCTCTCTCAAATAAATAAAATCTTTAAAAAAAAAAAGATAAAAAAATTCAAAATATTTTACCCTTTAAGTTTGCTAAACTATAGAGAAGTCTCTTTGCTTAGGATGAATTTGAACAGTAACTATTGCCTGCCAAGTGAAGAATAGTTTGGTCATTATAGTGATAACAGCAGCTACAATTGATTGATGTCTTTTTAAAAAGATTTATTTATTTATTTGAGAGAGAGAGAGCATGCAAGTTGGGGTAGAGGCAGAGGGAGAGGGAGAGAGAATCCTCAGGCAGGCTCCACGCTGGGCATGGAGCCCGACCTGAGGTTCCATCTCACTACTCTGAGATCACAATGTGAGCAGAAATCAACGGTTGGCTGCTTAACCAATGAGCCACCCACGTGCCCCCAAATTAATAGATATCTTAATTCATGCCAGGCATTTTCTTAAAAAATCGACATGAATTATGTAATTTAATGAATTAGCCCTATGAGACTCCACCTGGGAGCTCCATTAAGCCCATTGTAAGAGGGAAAATGGAAACTTAAAAAAGTGAAATCAGGGGCACCACAGTGGCTCAGTGGATTAAAGCCTCTGCCTTTGGCTCAGGTCAAGGTCTCAGGGTCCTGGGATTGAGCCCTGCATCAGGCTCTCTGCTCGGTGGGGAACCTGGGTCCTCCTCTTTCTCTGCCTACCTCTCTGACTACTTGTAATCTCTGTCTATCAAATAAATAAATAAAATCTTTTGAAAAAAGTGAAATCATTTGCCCAAGATCACATAAAAATGAAGTGGTAGAGATAGTATGTGTGTCTGAAGAATCTTATGCTCTAGTAATAAGAGTTTTAGAAATAAAAACACCTGCCCCTCCTTTCCTTTGTGTCGTTGGACCTGCACACTATTTTTGCAATCACAAGGAATGTAATTGTCCTACGTCTTTTGTGTATGTTTTAAGAGACCATTCAAGTTACTAAGCTTTCCACTTCTCAGGGCTTGGAAGAGTGGGCAGAGGCAAGCACCAGATACCCGTATATTTGCTAATGTGTACAAAACTGTCCTTAGGGAGGAAATCTCCCCCCTTTTGAACTCCAATAGTCCATGTTACTTGCAACTTTTGCTTACAGGTAACAACGTGGTCTACTATTACTATAAATACACAAGTTACCATAGCCTTTAAAAGTATTCAAGACCCCAAATCATGTTTTAAAAAATATAAGACATAATAACCAATGGCTAAACTTTAATATAAAGTCTTATTGAGTTGCTTAAACACTAGAAAGTCTTATTTTTGTAAGTATATTTTTTAAAAATTTAAAAGCTGGCTGCCATAGCTTCAAAAATACTAGCAACACCTAGGGCAGTGTTAAATTATTTTTTAAACAGTTCAGGATCTAATCTGCAGTTTCCTTCCTGAGAAGGAAGCCAAGGTAGAAAAGAAACTTCCTGAAGCCAAGGTAAAAAGAAATGTCTTTTGTTAATTGATGAACAACAAATTATACATTATGTAAGTAATGAGTTTTTAAATATCATTTTTTTTTTTAGAATAACTGTCTCTTAGTCAGAACTGACTTGAGAAAGTTGTCCATATAGAGTTTGAGCTGGAGCTAAATAATTGCCCTCTATTTATTTATGGTTAATATTTTCCTTTTTCTTTAAGTGGAAGATATTTTAATAAGGTTTAGCTAGAAATAAATAGCAATGAGTAACGAGAATAGAGGTAGTCTTGAAAGGTTGAGAATAAAATCTGGATTATAACTGATCTGCTTTCTGTTAAATCCAACAAAAGTAATATACATTTTATTTTTCTGTTATTTTAATGTTTATTTATTCATTCATTCATTTGCTAAATATATGTTGAGTGCCTGGTATGTGATAGGAACTTTTCTAAGCACTGCAAATGTATGAGTAAACAAAATGAGCCAAAACTCCTGATCTCATAAAACTTACATGTTAGAAGAGTAACACAGGTATCTTAGACAATAAATAAATAAGTAAATCATAGGGCATTTGATAAGGTGATGAGTGCCAAAGAGAAAAATGACACAGGAGAAGGACAGAGGGAACAAGTCTAGGGGAGGGTTGAGATGTTATTTTAAAAGTCTGGTTTAAAAAAAAAAAAAAAAGACACTCTGAAACAGTGACATATGAGTAGAAACCTGAGGAGATGAGGGAAAGACTCTTTCAGGTTCCTAAGGAAAGAAGATTCCAGAAAACTTTAAGTGTTTACATTGGTCTAAGTTACTTCACCCAAAGAAAGTTTATATTCACTATTTTTTATTCCCAAGAGAGCTAAAATTAGGAATGTGAAGTAACATATGAATCTTTTAAACCATAAACTCCCTGATGACAGAAACAGTGTCATATTCATATTTTCTCTTCTCAGAATCTGGCCCAGTGCCTGGCATGATAAATGTTTATTTAAAGCAGCAAGAGAAAAGATGGAAAAGGAAAAAAAGAAAGAAAGAAATACAGAGAGAGAAGACTGAGAGAAAGTGAAAGAAAGACACAATAATTCTGCTCTCAACTGCGTTTTCCATCTCCATTTTTTATTATTTTTTTCTGAGAATCATATTTTACATAACCAACCAGATAATCTATAATTATCTGGTAATCTATAAATCAAATATCTTAAAAGATAATAAAAAAGTCATTATCCAAAATTACTTTTTCTTCGTGTTATTTATTTATTTATTTGTCAGGCAAAGGATAGAGTCAATTTGTATTGCTATCAGACTCTCCACTACAACTTTTTTTCCCACACTCCTTAGTTTAACTCCTTAAGAATCCACTTTTTGCTAAATGTACATCCCCAAATCTGCTTCCTTCACTGCTTTCATCACAGTCTAAAGTTATCTTGTGTCTTCATTTGGTTTCGTGTGTATTGTCGTGTCTGTCTTCCTGACTACAATGGAAATATCAAGAGGAAATGCCTCTTATCTATCGTATTAAACACTGTACTCTAAGGAACTTGCACATAGTGGATACACAGTGGATATATCTGAAAACAAAAAAGGGAAGGAAGAAAGGAAGGGAGGGAGAGAAGAAGGAATGAAGAAAGGAGGAAAGGCAGGGAGGGGAAGGAGGAATGGAGGGAAGAAAGGAAGGAATGGAAAAAAGGTTTAATAACAAGAGATATCAATATATCTACTCTGGGAACCTTATTTTCTTTGTAGACTATTAAAATGCATTTGACTTTCAAAGAAAAGAATACTCCTTAAATGATTTTTTAATATGTATGATTGGCCAAAGCCCAGTTGTATGAAAATAGATGGTTACATATTTTTTGTTTTGCTTTGTTTTGTTTTCAAAAAGAGGTTTTCCTGCATAATAAGGGTATAGAATAGTTCATTTCCTAAGCTGCATTTGGAAAGCAAATTTGCATAGTTACTTTAGTATTAACAAGTTTGGGGAAAATAAATTGGTTAGTGACCTTCTAATTCTTTTTTGGATTTTGAGATACATAATAAAAATGTTAGTAATATTGAATATTAGTAATTAAGTAATTCTAATCTAGCAGATTTTTTCTATTAATACCCTTAATCAATATTTAATTATCTTCCACATTAGTCTCATTTTTTAAAATCTATCACCAGAATTTTAAAATATACTTAAGTAGTGCCTGGGTGACTCATTCAGTTATGTGTCCACTCCTAATTTCAGCTCCCATCATGATCTCAGGGTCCTGAGATCAAGCCCCATGTTGGGCTCTGCACTGAGTGTGGAGCCTGTTTAAGATGCTCTCTCCCTCGCTCCCTCTCTCCACCACTCTCAAAAATAAATAAAATAAAATAAAAAATCCTTAAAATCATTCATTTGTTTGAGAGGTTTTTATATATTACCAATTGAAAGAAAATCAATCCACAATGTTTATTAAGCACATAATATGTGTAAGGAGCAATATAAGAAAGAAATTAATCAGTATTCAAAACTATACCTAGTGCAAAAAAAAAAAATCAGACATCACAACATACTAAAAAAAAAAAAAACAAAAAAAAACTATACCTAGTTCTCCATTTAGAAATTGAAAACTATCTTCATAAAGGGCAAGTTAGTAAATAGTTAAGTGACATAGAATTTGTGGTTTTCAGTTGAGATGATATCATCAGAATTAAGAATTTAGAAACATGAAGAGTATATGGAGAAAATTTCAGGTACTAGGAAACAGCAAAATCAGAAGCACAAATACGAGAAAGTTCTAGATGTTTTCTGAAACAGAGTATAGGGTAGTGGATTGGGGAGTTTTGGGAGAGGAAGTCAGAAATTGAGTTGGGAGGATTCATAATGGTCAAACTAAAGGATTCAACTATATGCAATGGCATAAGATCTAAATAACTTCATAAAAATAAGTATTTACAATTCTAAATCATACTACATGAATGAATAAGAGTAGACCTGAAATTTAGGTGTAAGTCTCCAAATGACTTTCATTTCTCAACAGTTCATTATGATGGCAAAGCTTTAACCACATAATGAAATGGGTGAAGTAAACTACATTATGGAGGTTGATTATGGTTTTTCATGTTGATGAAAGCTTTAAGTCAAACCAATTAATTATAGCTTATGAAAGTCAGCTGCACATCTTTGGGTCCAATCTTTTGCCCTGGCATTTGTGAGGGCATTCAAATTAGCCAACAGTTAAAATGAGTCTTGTCTAACTGACAGATGTTAGCCCTTGGGGGCCAAGGCTGTCAGTCCCAACCTGAGTAAAAACACAATGAGGGAAAATCCCTGAGTTTACATTCTGGCCTTGCAACAACTTTCGTTAGGCAAGTAACAAAAACTGTGTGTGTCTGGAGAATCTTATCAACATAGACTCTGGCTCTTGCATAACAACAGAGAGAACAGAGGGAGTTGAGTGGGGGAGGAAAGTATTATGCATGGGAGATCAGAAGCAACCAACTTCTTGCTTTCTATCCCACAAGATAATTTCATGTCTTCTCTAAATTCTGCCATTTAAATAATAACCATTGTCTATTCCTCCATCCAAATCCCAAACTAATTTTTGTGGTACAGCTGCCTTTCAGAGAGCTCCATGCAGATGTACCCAAAGCAACTCAAACGTACTTACAAGTGTAATACTAGACTTGGTATCATCCTTTTGCAGGAGAAAACCAGTTTCCTCTGTCCCTAGGTTGGTGAACTGAGGAGTCTCTACCTGTCACCCAAGGTAGAAACCTGAAAGCCATGATAAACTAATCCCTATTTTTCACATGCCTCTTTCAATCACTACCTAATGCTGTCAATCTTAACTTCCTCCACTCAATATACCGCTCAATACATTTGAGGTGTAATGGCAGAATTCCTACTCCAACAAAGCCTATTTTAAGATCTCTACTCTCTGGAACCCCTGCTTTTTCTCAGTCATTTATTTCCTTCCAATGTCATTTTTTCTTCCTCCGCTCAAAAGCCCTGACTGCAATAATTCTTTTAATAGCATCTTCCCTTGCTTGCCCGCAAATATCCCTTCTATTTTTCCTGTAAATCCCCAAACCAGTCAATCTGATTGATCATTCACTTTGGGTAATGCTGGGGGGATTTAATCAAATGGACTAATGCTGTGATAAATCCCTAAATCCACGTCCTCCCAATGCTCTGGTTTGTCAATACTTTCATACTTTCATAATCATTTCTCTCTCTCTCTCCCTTTCTCAATCTTTTATTTGTGAATTGTATTATTTTTTATAAGGTTTGAACCCCATTTCCTACTCTTGTATCAGAAGGAACCCTTGTTTTCCACTCAACAGAAAAAATAAAAACATATATATATATATATATATATATATATATATATAGCTTATTAACCAGAGACTCATCTCAACTTCTCACCTGTCCTAGAAATTTATCTATCCACATGATTAAATTAATTCCTTTCTTTCTCCTCCTATGAGATACTGTTCTACTTCTCACTTCCACCTCTTAGCCAGTCATGTGGATGCTATCTATAGACCCATCACTTTCAAAATTGTATCCTCAAACTTAACCAACTCCAACTCAGCCTTTGATTTCCCAGGCAGTGTGTGCTCTGGTCTCCTCATTCTCCCTCACCTCAGCAAATGACACCTAACCCAGGCATGGACTTCAGACCCTTGCCATCTATCTGTCAGCAAGCCCCCTGTGTACTGAATCCATTCATTTCTCTCTGTCTCCATGCCAGCCCCACTGATTCAGTGCACTATCATCACTCATCTCGAATATTCTGAGAATAATAGTCTTCTATCTCATTTTGCTGTTTTTCTGCGATTCCTTCTACTTCATTCTCCATGTGACAGCAGGAGTGATCTTGAAACTCAGACTTGATTTCAGTGGCTTTCCCTTGCACAAGGTCATATGTCACTGTGATAACTGCTAAGTCCCTGTGTGATCAGACCCCTGCTTAACTCCCCTCTCACAATGGTTGCCAAAATGCTCTTTATTCAGTTATTCAGACTTAGTAAGATCTTTCTTGCCACAGATGCAAAGGAATGTGTTGACTCTTAAATTAACTTTTGTTAAGTGAAGCTCAGGGTGCCGGATGGGGGGCACAGTTCAACAGTAAACCACAAGAGAAATTGACATAGAGATGTTTATGACTCACAGGTTCTGGGTGGAGTACACTGTACACCTCAAGGGGCCACATGGGAAGGTCAGGGCAGAGTGCAGACAGAGCAGTAGGACCTGAGGTGCATCTTTATCAGGGTCTGTGCGCAGAGTGCTTTGGGGTTCCCAGGCCAAGGCTGTATTGGTCAACTCAAACCAAAAGAGTGGGATTTGGTGAGCTCCACAGAGATCTATCTAAAAGCATACAAGAAAAGATCCTGGGAAATGGAGGAGACAATCACAAGAGCCATCGGGGAAGTCATACTGGGAAATTTTCTCATGACTCTAAGAGCTATTGTCTAGGGTAAGCACGTGAATGAGGAAGCTGGGGACAGTTTTGGGTCCCTGAAAGCCACTCAGCCACACAAAATAGATGCCTAGACAGCGATACCATGGAGTAGCTTAGCTAAGGTCTCAACAGAGTATTTCTTCTGAGCATGGCTTTCCCTGCCCTTGGTCTACATTACTTGTTCTTTCTGTCCTTTCGTAGATCAGCTTACATTCTCAGAGAGAGAGATGTTCCCTGATCCCTCAGTCTCACTGGGCTTTTCTGTTTGTACCCTGCCCAGCTATTTTCCAATTTAACATTTTCTTGCTTATCTTCATAGTACTGGTCACCATTTGTTGTGAGTTTATTTATTCTGGAGCACCTGGGTGGCTCAGCCGGTTAAGTGTCTGATTTTTAGCTCAGGTCATGATCTCAGAGTCCTAGGATGGAGCTGGGTTTGGGCTCCCTGCTCAGCAGGAAGTCTGCTTCTCCTTCTTACTCTGCCCCTCCCTCTCCACTCATGCTCTGTCTCTCGCTTTCTCTCTCAAATAAATAAAATCTTTAAAAAAAACATAAGTTTTTTTGTTCTGTTGTCTGCATCCCATGCTATAATGCTCCATGAAGACAAAGTCTGTGTCTCTGGTTCTCTACTGTATCCCAAAACCTATCTCAAAGATAGGACAGGGTAGGTGTTTTAACAAATATCTGTTAAATGATTAACTGACTTAATTCACAAACCTAATGCCATCACCTGTTCTAGATACTACACCTCTCATCTTTTGGGAACTTGTTCCAGTTGATAACCCCTTTTTTTATTTCCAATTTCTGTTCATCCTAACTATTACTCATATCTGAGCAGACTTTCCACATGGACTGATACTGTCAAGGCTGCCTTGACTGATGGATAGATCCTCCCAATTAAAAGGTTCATTAGCACTCTTTTAGCTCTCATATTAAGCCATGTTGTCCCAATAGTTTTCTCCATCATACCACTGCTGTCTTTTATCTCATTTGTTCAGAATCTTACAACTTCTTTCACACCTGGATGCCCCAGTAGCCTTTCAGATTTTAAATACTCAAAAGTAAAGCCCTAGCCCCAAATAAATCTTCCTTGTGTATTTCCTGCCTCCCTCTACCAGTCAACCAATCCCCAAAAGTAGAAAGCTTGAAATGATCCTGAATTGTTTCCCTTTTAGTCAGCCAGTACATTCTATTTAGGCATCTTCTAAATACCTCCTTTCTGTACTGCTTTACATTTCCATCCTATTTTTGTCCTCTTGGTTTGCTTTTCCTTTCACCTTCTCTTTATTCTTCCCCCTCAAAGGAAAAACAAAAAAAGTTTGATCCAAAAACTCTTCACTTTGCTAATGGTTCCCCACTGCTTTAAAAATATATGCCAAATTGGGGCACCTGGGTGGTTCAGTGGGTTAAGCCTCTGCCTTCGGTTCAGGTCACAGTCTCAGAGTCCTGGGACTGAGCCCTGCATCAGGCTCTCTGCTCAGCAGGTAGTCTGCTTCCCTCTCTCTCTCTCTGCCTGCCTCTCTGCCTACTTGTGATCTCTCTCTCTCTCTCTGTCAAATAAATAAATAAAATCTTTTAAATGTGTGTGTGTGTGTGTGTGTGTGTGTGTATATATATAAAAGATTTGACACATATATATGTCAAATTTTTACTATGGCATAGAAGCTAATTTCCATTATTTAGCTCTTGCTCATTTTCTCACCCTATTTTCTGATCCCTCCTCCATAAAAACCCAAACTCTGGCCAGGTTGGCCAAATAAAAGTTCCCTGAAACCATTTTGAGTGGTGCCTACCACCTGGTCAACCTTGAGCAACTGTCAAGCTAAGTTATTCATTGAGATTCAGGTCAAATGTCATCCTTTCAATGAAACCCTCTCTTAATTATTGTTCTTCTTATCTCTGGAAATGTATTATTTTTATCTCTTATGTATTTATGGCAATTGTTGAGTTCTGCCCTTTTTAGAAGATGGATACCCAGAGGCTTGGAATGTTTATTATCATCACTAACTTTGTTCACAGCACTTAGCACATAGTAAATACTAAGTTAATACTTGCTAAACTGACAAATACATGAGTAAAAATGGCATAGGACTTAAAACTTTCTCCTTGCACGCTGAATGTATGCTTGAGTTAGAGGCTGGTACCTATAAGGACGATCCAGGAATGCCACAGATAGTATTGCCTAAGGAAAAGAGAGGGAGATTTAGAGCAAGACAGACATGAACTTTAATCAATAACCAGCTCAGCAAAGTACAACTCTACAGCAGTCTGTCCTGGGTAGCCTCTGTAGCTTCTGTTCCTAATTCATACCAGGGATAATAGTATCCCCTTCGTAGACTTATCTAAGGGTGAAATAATGAAGTGTGTAAGATTTTAACACAGTGCCTGGCACCCTGCAAGGATTTTGTATGTTATCAGTTTGGTTAGTAGGTTTATCCTATTGCTCCCACAGTAGATGTATAACTAACACGAATGAATGAATTATTGTGTCATAGAGAAAAGATTGCCAGTGAATACTATTTGCTTTTTCACTGATCTGTTTTACATGCTTTATGTCAATCTCACCTCTTCCAGGAAATTTCACAGTGTGCATTTCACTCCACTCTGAGTGTTCACTAATTCTCATTCTTTTACCAATTTTGCAATGAAAGGATAGTATGTAATTCTGAAATTATTAGCATTTTAAATGTTTTTTCTAGTTTCTGAGCATGTTTTTGGTTTTTGGTTTTTTGGTTTTCTTTCCAGTTTTCATTCCCAGACCTTTGTGATAAGGGTCCATTTTAAACTTGAACTCATTAGTTTCCTACCTAATACCCAGTGCAATGTCTACACAGGTAGATATGAATGGAGTTTTGTTGAGTTAGAAAGATAAATTTAAAATAAAGTTTAAAGTCTCAGTTCATAGGTGTATTTGTTAATATGTTTAGAAGTATTTCTTATCTGTGTTCGGAATATAGAAAATGTACGTGTGTGTTCTATATAATTTTAATACATATAGAACATAAAAGTATTTTTATATTAGGTCTTTTATGTGCACAGTCAAGTAAAGTGGATATTTACATC